>NW_017209527.1:0-3250 GCF_001704415.2 Capra hircus | reverse complement strand
AGGAATCTCAGGTTCCGGCACCGACTCTACAACAAGATCTTAGCCCGGGCATCGATGGAGAGAGGAATTCTGAGTGTCCCCGAACAACTCGCATGGGGACTGGCCTTTCCTGAGGCCTCCAGAGCGGGTCCCTGAGGTCGCCGTCGTAAGTCGACAGCACCTACCGCATCTCGATAAAATCCAGGAGGTTCTCCCCTCCAGGCGAGAGATGAGTCCCATTTGTGCTGAGGCGTCTCGAGGCTAATCAGACCAAACCTCTGGAACTTCCAAAGGGTCCTTCACAACCTTTCTGCAACTCAAGAAGTTGCCCAACATACCCGTCTCCACTCGAGAGGAAGCACGAGAGTCCCGCCGACATCCAGAGGAGCCCCGTTTCCGCCTCCTAGCTCGAGAGGAGGGATCCTTTCCCTGCGTGTTCGGCAAAGAATTCCAGGGGTTCCAGTCGCATCTCAAGAGGAGGCGCTCCCACAGGAAAGGTGAGAGGAAAACCAGGGTCGTGCCACATTCCCAGAGTCCCCAGATGTCTCAGTCCATTCTAGGGAAACCTGTTTTCCCTGCACTGCCTGGACTTTCAAGCCGAGGATCGACTCACACCACGGTGTCACGTGGGACAGCCCTGAGGGAAAGCCTCGTGGGAAATCTTCGAGGGAAAGCCTCGAGGGAAAGACACAGATCCCTTGATCCATGCGAAGGGAAGCGTGACACTGCTGCTACAGCTCGGGAGGAAAGCGCCCGTGCATGCCTCAGTCGAGACGAGGTCTGACTCCCCTGGGGAGACTCCAGAAGTACCCCAAGATCCATGTCGGCACTGGAGAGGAATCCTCAGGTTCCGGCACTGACTCCACACAAGGTCTTAGGACCCAGCTTCAACGGGAGAGGAATCCCGAGAGGCCCGCGAGCAACTCGCATGGGGACTGGCCTTTCCTGAGGCCACCAGAGCGGGTCCCTGAGGTCCCCGTCGTAAGTCGAGAGAACCTGCCACAACCAGAGAAAACTCCAGGTGGTTCTCCCCTCCAGGCGAGATGAGGCCCATTTCACCTGAGGCGTTTCGAGGCTAATCACACCTAACCTCTGGAACTTACAAAGGTTCCCTCAATCCCTTACTGCAACTCGAGAAGTTACCCGGCATACCCGTCTCCACTCGAGAGGAAGCACGAGAGTCCCGCCCATATCCAGAGGAGCCCCGTTTCCCCCTCATAGCTCGAGAGAAGTGATCCTTTCCCTGCGTGGTCGGGAACGAATTCCTGGCATTCCCGTCGCATCTCAAGAGGAGGCGCTCTCCACAGGAAAGGAGAGAGGAACTCCAGGGTCGTGCCACCATACCCAGAGTCCCCCAGATGTCTCAGTCCATTCCAGGGAAACCTGTTTTCCCTGCACTGCTTCGACTTTCAAGCGAGGATCGACTGACACCACGGTGGCACGTGGGACAGCCCTGTAGGAAAGCCTCGTGGGAAAGCCTCGTGGGAAAGCCACAGATCCCTTGATCCACGCGAAGGGAAGCGCGACACTGCTGCTACAGCTCGGAAGGAAAGCGCACGTGCATCCCCCCTCGAGACGAAGGACTGACTCCCCTGGGAAGACTCCAGAAGTACCCCAAGAATACATGTCAGCACTGGAGAGGAATCCTCAGGTTCCGACACCGACGCCACACAAGATCTTAGGCCCGGCATCGACGGGAGAGGAATCACGAGAGGCCCCGAGCAACTCGCATGGGGACTGGCCTTTCCTGAGGCGACCTGAGCGGGTTCCTGAACTCCCCGTCGTAAGTCGAGAGCACCTGCCGCAACTCGAGAAAACCAGGAGGTTCTCCCCTCCAGGCGAGATGAGGCCCATTTCCGTTCAGGTGTCTCGAGGCTAATCACACCTAACCTCTGGAACTTTCAAAGGGTCCTTCACACCCTTTCTGAAACTCATGAAGTTCCCCGACATACCCGTCTCCACTCGAGAGAAGAAAGCACGAGAGTCCCGCCCACATCCAGAGGAGCCCCGTTTCTGCCTCTAGCTCGAGTGGAGGATCCTTTCCCTGCGTGGTCGGAAAAATTCCTGCTGTTCCAGTCGCATCTGAAGAGGAGGCGCTCTCCACAGAATGGCGAGAGGAACTCCAGGGTCGTGCCACCATTTCCAGAGTCCCCTAGATGTCTCAGTCCATTCCAGGGAAACCTGTTTTCCCTGCACTGCCTCGACTTTCAAGCCGAGGATGAACTCACACCACAGTGGCACGAGGGACAGCCCTGTTGGAAAGCCTCGAGGGAAAGCCTGGTGGAAAGCCTCGAGGGAAATCCACAGATCCCTTGATCCACGCGAAGGATGCGCGACACTGCTGCTACAGCTCCGGAGGAAAGCGCACGTGCATGCCCCAATCGAGACGATGACTGACTCCCCTGGGAGACTCCAGAAGTACCCCAAGATCCATGTCAACAATTGAGCGGAATCCTCAGGTTCCGGCACCGACTCCACACAAGATCTTAGGCCCCGGCATTGAAGGGAGGAATCCCGAGAGGCCTACGAGCAATTCGCATGGGGACTGGCCTTTCCTGAGTCCACCAGAGCGGGTCCTTGAGGTCCCCGTCGTAAGTCGAGAGCACCTGCCGCAACTCGAGAAACTCCAGGAGTTCTCCCCTCCAGGCGAGATGAGGCCCTTTTCCCCTGATGCGTCTCGAGTCTAAATCACACCTAACCTCTGGAACTTCCAAAGGTCCTTCACACCCTTGCTGCAACTCAAGAGGTTCCCTGATATACCCGTCTCACTCGTGAGGAAGCAGTAGAGTCCCACCCACATCCAGAGGAGCCACTTTTCCGCCTCCTAGCTCGAGAGGAGGGATCCTTTCCCTGTGTGGTCGGGAAAGAATTCCCGGCGTTCCCGTCGCATCTCAAGAGGAGGCGCTCTCCACAGTAAAGGTGAGAGGAACTCCAGGGTCGTGCCACCATTCCAGAGTCCCCCAGATGTCTTAGTCCATTCCAGGGAAACCTGTTTTCCCTGCACTGCCTTGACTTTCAAGCGAGGATCGACTCACACCACGTTGGCACGGGACAGCCCTGTGGGACAGCCTCGTTGGAAATGCTCGTGGGAAAGCCTCAAGCGAAAGCCACAGATCCCTTGATCCACGCCTATGGAAGCGTGACACTGCTGCTACAGCTCGGGAGGAAAGCGCACGTGCATGCCCCCACTGGAGACGAGGACTGACTCCCCTGGGGAGACTCCAGAAGTACCCCAAGACTCCATGTCAGCACTGGAGAGGAATCCTCAGGT
>NW_017209526.1:0-3251 GCF_001704415.2 Capra hircus | reverse complement strand
CCAGCAGTGTAGCGAGCCTCCTCGGAGAAGAGAGGCAGCCGAGCCCAGTCAGAGGAAAGCCCTGCTTGCACGAGCTAAGTGGCCTCCAGTACGGCAGAGCTCTAGCTCTGCTCAGAGCCCGATCTGGCAGAGTTTCTGGCGCGAGGCGCTCGCCGGGGGCTCGCCTTGCCCAGACTTGCCTTGCTTTTAGGCTCCCTCCCCAGGAAGGAGCTGTCTGAGCGAGCCTGGGAGACCACTGGTGCCTTCCTTGCCTCAGCTCCAATCCTGCCTTCCTTTGCACATAGGTGCCAGGCGTCTTGGGGAGGCTTAGGGCGGTGGGTTGCACACTGCCAAGGGCTCAGCAGTGAGAGCTCTGTCAGAGGGAAGGAAGGCAACTGCAGGCTCCTCCAGCGTTCTTGGCCGCCCAGATTCAGCGCCACCGGAAGACCACCAGGCTCCCACCCCTGGCTGGTTTCAGACCCCGCACACACGGAGGCTGATTCCTTGGGTGCCCAGAAAGTGTATGACAGACGTAGTTCCCTAGCACTCTCCTCCCCAGCAGAGACATGTGCAGGTTTGGGCCTGATCCTGCGTGTCTGGTTCCTGCCCACAGCCCCAACTCAGGGAAGCAGCCCCTGAGGCAAGACCTGCTGGAGGAGCCCTGCGCCCGCCTGATAGGCGAGTGCACAGCCAGCAGGAAGCGAGCCTCCTCGGGGGAAGAGAGGCAGCCCAGCCCCCGTCAAGTTGAAAGCCCTGCTTGCACGGAGCTAAGTGGGCCTCCAGTACGCAGAGCTCTAGCTCTGCTCAGAGCCCCGATCTGGCAGAGTTTCTGGCGCGAGGCTGCTCGGCCGGGGCTCGCCTTGCCCAGACTTGCCTTGCTTTTAGGCTCCCTCCAGGAAGAGCTGCAGAGCGAGCCTGGGAGACGCCACTGCGCCTTTCCTTGCCTCAGCTCCAATCCTGCCTTGCCTTTGCACATAGGGCCAGGCTTGGGAGGCTTAGGGGTGTGGGTTGCACACTGCCAAGGGCTTCAGCAGTGAGAAGCTCTGTCAGAGGGAAGGAAGGCAACTGCAGGCTCCTCAGCGGTTTCTAGGCCGCCAGAATCAGCGCCGCACGAGAGCACCAGGCTCCCAGGCCCCTGGCTGGGGTTTTCAGCCCCGCACACACGGAGGCTGATTCCTTGGTGCCCAGAAAGTGTATGACAGACGTAGGTTCCCTAGCACTCTCCTCCCCAGCAGAGACATGTGCAGGTGTTTGGGGCCTGATCCTGCGTGTCTGGGTTCCTGCCCACAGCCCCAACTCAGGGGAAGCAGCCCCTGAGGCAAGACCTGCTGGAGAGAGCCCTGCGCCCCCGCCTGATAGGCGAGTGCACAGCCAGCAGGGAAGCGAGCCTCCTCGGGGGAAGAGGAGGCAGCAAGCCCCGTCAAGCTGAAATCCCTGCTTACACGGAGCTAAGTGCGCCTCCAGTACGGCAGAGCTCTAGCTCTGCTCAGAGCCCCGATCTGGCAGAGTTCCTGCGCCAAGGCTGCTCTGCCGGGGCAGCCTTGCCCAGACTTGCCTTGCTTTTAGGCTCCCTCCCAGGAAGGAGCAGGCTGTGTGAGGCTTCGCCACTGGCGCCTTCCTTGCTTCAGCTCTACCCCTGCCTTGCCTTTGCACTTAGGTCCAAGCCTCCTTAGGAGGCTTAGGGCTGGTGGTTGCACACTGCCAAGGGCTCCAGCAGTGAAAGCTCTGTCAGAGGGAAGCGAAGGGCAACAGCAGGGCTCCTTCAGCGTTCCTTGGCCGCCCAGACAAAGCTCGCACGGAGAGCACAGGTTCCAGGGCCCTGCGGGTTTTGCATCCCCACACTCCCAGAGGCGACTCCGTGGTGCCAGAAAGTGTGTGAGAGACGTAGGTTCCTAGCACTCTCCTCCCCAGCAGAGACATGTGCAGTGGTTGGGCCTATCTGCTGTCTGGTTCCCCCACAGCCCCAACTCAGGGAAGCAGCCCTGAGCAAGACCTGCTGGAGAGCCCTGCGCGCCGCCGATAGCGAGAGCACAGCCAGCAGTGCAGCGAGCCTCCTCGGAGAAGAGAGGCAGCCGAGCCCAGTCAAGAGAAAGCCTGCTTGCACGGAGCTAAGTGGCCTCAGTACGCAGAGCTCTAGCTCTGCTCAGAGCCCCGATCTGGCAGAGTTTCTGGCGCGAGCTGCTCGGCCGGGGCTCGCTTGCCCAGACTTGCCTTGCTTTTAGGCTCCTCCCCAGGAAGGAGCTGTCTGAGCGAGCCTGGAGACGCCACTGGTGCCTTCCTTGCTCAGCTCCATCCTGCCTTGCTTGCACATAGGTGCCAGCGTCGTTGGGGAGGTTAGGGGTGGTGGTTGCACACTGCCAAGGGCTTCACAGTGAGATCTGTCAGAGGGAAGGGAAGGGCAACTGCAGGTCCTCCAGGTTCTAGGCTGCCTAGAATCAGCGCCCACGAGAGCACCAGGCTCCAGGCCCTGGCTGGTTTTCAGCCCGCACACACGGAGGCTGATTCCTTGGTGCCCAGAAAGTGTATGACAGACGTAGGTCCTAGCACTCTCCTCCCAGCAGAGACATGTGCAGTGTTGGGCCTGATCCTGCGTGTCTGGTTCCTGCCCACAGCCCAACTCAGGGAAGCAGCCCTGAGGCAAGACCTGCTGGAGGAGCCTGCGCCCCGCCTGATAGGCGAGTGCACAGCAGCAGGGAAGCGAGCCTCCTCGGGGAAAGGAGGCAGCCCAGCCCCGTCAAGTTGAAAGCCTGCTTGCACGGAGCTAAGTGGCTCCAGTAAGCAAGCTCTAGCTCTGCTCAGAGCCCCGATCTGGCAGAGTCCGGCGCGAGGCTGCTCTGCCGGGGGCTAGCCTGCCCAGTTGCCTTGCTTTTAGCTGCCTCTCCAGGAAGGAGCAGGCAGCAGGAGCCTGGAGTCGCCACTGGCGCCTTTCTTGCCTCAGCTCCAATCCTGCCTTGCCTTTGCACTTAGGTCCCATCCTCCTTAAGGAGAGTTAGGGGTTGGGTTGCACACTGCAAGGGCTCCAGCAGTGAGAATTCTGTCAGAGGGAAGAAGCGGCAACTGCAGGCTCCAGCGGTGCTTGGCCGCCCAGATTCAGCGCCACACGGAGAGCACCAGGCTCCCAGGTCCCCTGGCTGGGTTTTCAGCCCCGCACACACGGAGGCTGATTCCTTGGGCCCCAGAAAGTGTATGACAGACGTAAGTTCCTAGCACTCTCCTCCCCAGCAGAGACATGTGCAGGTGTTTGGGCCTGATCCTGCGTGTCTGTTCCTGCC
>NW_017209525.1:0-3252 GCF_001704415.2 Capra hircus | reverse complement strand
GCCCCCGGCAGAGCAGCCACGCCTGGCACCTATGTGCAAAGGCAAGGCAGGATTGGAGCTGAGGCAAGGAAGGCACCAGTGGCGTCTCCCAGGCTCGCTCAGACAGCTCCTTCCTGGGGAGGGAGCCTAAAAGCAAGGCAAGTCTGGGCAAGGCGAGCCCCCGGCCGAGCAGCCTCGCGCCAGAAACTCTGCCAGATCGGGGCTCTGAGCAGAGCTAGAGCTCTGCCGTACTGGAGGCCCACTTAGCTCCGTGCAAGCAGGGCTTTCCTCTTGACTGGGCTCGGCTGCCTCCTCTTCTCCCGAGGAGGCTCGCTACACTGCTGGCTGTGCTCTCGCCTATCAGGCGGGCGCGCAGGGCTCCTCCAGCAGGTCTTGCCTCAGGGGCTGCTTCCCTGAGTTGAGGCTGTGGGCGGGAACCCAGACACGCAGGATAAGGCCCCAACCACCTGCACATGTCTCTGCTGGGGAGGAGAGTGCTAGGGAACCTACGTCTCTCACACACTTTCTAGGCACCCACGGAGTCAGCCTCTGGGAGTGTGGGGATGCAAAACCCAGCCAGGGGCCCTTGGAACCTGGTGCTCTCCGTGCGGAGCTTTGTCTGGGCGGCCAAGGAACCGCTGAAGGAGCCCTGCTGTTGCCCTTCGCTTCCCTCTGACAGAGCTTTCACTGCTGGAGCCCTTGGCAGTGTGCAACCCACCAGCCCCTAAGCCCTCCTCAAGGACGCTTGGGACCTAAGTGCAAAGGCAAGGCAGGGGTAGAGCTGAAGCCAGGAAGGCGCCAGTGGCGTTTCCGAGCCTCACACAGCCTGCTCCTTCCTGGGGAGGGAGCCTTAAAGCAAGGCAAGTCTGCGCAAGGCTCGCCTATGGCAGAGCATCTTGGTGCCAGGAACTCTGCCAGATCGGGCCTCTGAACAGAGCTAGAGATCTGCCGTACTGGAGTCGCACTTAGCTTCGTGTAAGCAGGGATTTCAGCTTGACGGGGACTTGCTGCCTCCTCTTCCCCCCGAGGAGGCTCGCTTCCTGCTGGCTGTGCACTCGCCTATCGGGCGGGGGCGCAGGGCTCCTCCAGCAGGTCTTGCCTCAGGGGCTGCTTCCCCTGAGTTGGGGCTGTGGGCAGGAACCCAGACACGCAGGATCAGGACCCCAAACACCTGCACATGTCTCTGCTGGGGAGGAGAGTGCTAGGGAACCTAACGTCTGTCATACACTTTCTGGGCACCCAAGGAATCAGCCTCCGTGTGTGCGGGGCTGAAAACCCCAGCCAGGGGACCTGGGAGCCTGGTGCTCTCCGTGTGGCGCTGAATCTGGCGGCCAAGCAACCGCTGGAGGAAGCCCTGCAGTTGCCCTTCCCTTCCCTCTGACAGAATTCTCACTGCTGGAGCCCTTGGCAGTGTGCAACCCACCAGCCCCTAAGCTCTCCTTAAGGAGGACTGGGACCTAAGTGCAAAGGCAAGGCAGGATTGGAGCTGAGGCAAGAAAGGCGCCAGTGGCGACTCCCAGGCTCCTGCTGCCTGCTCCTTCCTGGAGAGGCAGCCTAAAAGCAAGGCAAGTCTGGGCAAGGCTAGCCCCCGGCAGAGCAGCCTCGCGCCAGGAACTCTGGCCAGATCGGGGCTCTGAGCAGAGCTAGAGCTCTGCCGTACTGGAGGCGCACTTAGGCTCCGTGCAAGCAGGGCTTTCAACTTGACGGGGGCTGGGCTGCCTCCTCTTCCCCCGAGGAGGCTCGCTTCCCTGCTGGCTGTGCACTCGCCTATCAGGGCGGGGGCGCAGGGCTCCTCCAGCAGGTCTTGCCTCAGGGGCTGCTTCCCCTGAGTTGGGGCTGTGGGCAGGAACCCAGACACGCAGGATCAGGCCCCAACCACCTGCACATGTCTCTGCTGGGGAGGAGAGTGCTAGGGAACCTACGTCTGTCATACACTTTCTGGGCACCCAAGGAATCAGCCTCCGTGTGTGCGGGCTGAAAACCCCAGCCAGGGGCCCTGGGAGCCTGGTGCTCTCGGTGCGGCGCTGATTCTAGGCGGCCTAGAAACCGCTGGAGGAGCCCTGCAGTTGCCCTTCCCTTCCCTCTGACAGAGCTCTCACTGCTGAAGCCCTTGGCAGTGTGCAACCCACCACCCCCTAAGCCCTCCCAACCACGCCTGGCACCTATGTGCAAAGGCAAGGCAGGATTGGAGCTGAGGCAAGGAAGGCACCAGTGGCGTCTCCCAGGCTCGCTCAGACAGCTCCTTCCTGGGGAGGGAGCCTAAAAGCAAGGCAAGTCTGGGCAAGGCGAGCCCCCGGCCGAGCAGCCTCCGCGCCAGAAACTCTGCCAGATCGGGGCTCTGAGCAGAGCTAGAGCTCTGCCGTACTGGAGGCCCACTTAGCTCCGTGCAAGCAGGGCTTTCCTCTTGACTGGGCTCGGCTGCTCCTCTTCTCCCGAGGAGGCTCGCTACACTGCTGGCTGTGCTCTCGCCTATCAGGCGGGCGCGCAGGGCTCCTCCAGCAGGTCTTGCCTCAGGGGCTGCTTCCCCTGAGTTGAGGCTGTGGGCGGGAACCCAGACACGCAGGATAAGGCCCCAACCACCTGCACATGTCTCTGCTGGGGAGGAGAGTGCTAGGGAACCTACGTCTCTCACACACTTTCTAGGCACCCACGGAGTCAGCCTCTGGGAGTGTGGGGATGCAAAACCCAGCCAGGGGCCCTTGGAACCTGGTGCTCTCCGTGGGCTTTGTCTGGGCGGCCAAGGAACCGCTGAAGGAGCCCTGCTGTTGCCCTTCGCTTCCCTCTGACAGAGCTTTCACTGCTGGAGCCCTTGGCAGTGTGCAACCCACAGCCCCTAAGCCTCTCCTCAAGGACGCTTGGGACCTAAGTGCAAAGGCAAGGCAGGGGTAGAGCTGAAGCCAGGAAGGCGCCAGTGGCGTTTCCGAGCCTCACACAGCCTGCCCTTCCTGGGGAGGGAGCCTTAAAGCAAGGCAAGTCTGCGCAAGGCTCGCCTATGGCAGAGCATCTTGGGTGCCAGGAACTCTGCCAGATCGGGGCCTCTGAACAGAGCTAGAGATCTGCGTACTGGAGTCGCACTTAGCTTCGTGTAAGCAGGGATTTCAGCTTGACGGGGACTTGCTGCCTCCTCTTCCCCCGAGGAGGCTCGCTTCCCTGCTGGCTGTGCACTCGCCTATCGGCGGGGGCGCAGGGCTCCTCCAGCAGGTCTTGCCTCAGGGCTGCTTCCCCTGAGTTGGGGCTGGGCAGGAACCCAGACACGCAGGATCAGGCCCCAAA
>NW_017209524.1:0-3253 GCF_001704415.2 Capra hircus | reverse complement strand
CCCTCCAGGCGAGATGAGGCCCATTTCCGCTGAGGCGTCTGGAGGCTAATCACATCTAACATCTGGAACTTCAAAGGGTCCTTCACACCCTTGCTGCAAACTCAAGAAGTTCCCGACATACCCGTCTCCACTCGAGAAGAAGCACGAGAGTCCGCCCACATCCAGAGGAGACCCGTTTCCGCTCCTACCTCGAGAGAGAGGGATCCTTTCCCTGCTTGGTGGGGAAAGAATTCCCCGCGTTCCCGTCGCATCTCAAGAGGAGGCCTCTCCATCGAAAGGCGAGAGGAACTCCAGGGTCGTGCCACCATTCCCAGAGTCCCCAGATGTCTCAGTCCATTCCAGGGAAACCAGTTTTCCCTGCACTGCCTCGACTTTGAAGCCGAGGATCCACTCACACCACGGTGGCACGTGGGACAGCCCTGTGGAAAGCCTCTGGGAAAGCCTCGTGGGAAAGCCTCAAGGGAAAGCCACAGATCCCTTGATCCACGAAGGGAAGCGCGACACTGCTGCTACAGTTCGGAGAAAAGCGCAGTGAATGCCCCCAACTCGAGACGAGGACTGACTCCCCTGGGAGAATCCAGAAGTACCCAAGATCCATGTCAGCACTGGAGAGGAATCCTCAGGTTCAGCACCGACTCCCACACAAGGTCTTAGGCCCGGTATCGACGGGAGAGGAATCCGAGAGGCCCCGAGCAACTCGCATGGGGACTGGCCTTTCCTGAGGCCACCAGAACGGGTCCCTGAGGTCCCGTCGTAAGTCGAGAGCACCTGCCGCAACTCGAGAAAATCCAGGAGGTTTCCCCTCCAGGCGAGTTGAGGCCCATTTCCGCTGAGGCGTCTTGAGGCTAAACACATCTAACATCTGGAACTTCCAAAAGGGTCCTTCAACCCTTGCTGCAACTCAAGAAGTTCCCCGACATACTCGTCTCCACTCGAGAGGAAGCACGAGAGTCCCGGGCACATTCAGAGGACCCCGTTTCTGCCTCCTAGCTCGAGAGGAGGGATCCTTTCCTGCGTGGTCGGAAAGAATTCCGGTGTTCCCGTCGCATCTCAAGAGGAGGCGCTCTCCACAGGAAAGGCGAGAGGAACTCCAGGGTCGTGCCACCATTCCCAGAGTCCCCAGATATCTCAGTCCATTCCACGGAAAACTGTTTTCCCTGCACTGCGTCCAATTTCAAGCCGAGGATCGACTCACAAAATGGTGGCACGTGGGACAGCCCTGTGGGAAAGCCTCATCGGAAAGCCTCCTGGGATAGCCTCGCGGGAAAGCCACAGATCCATTGATGCACGCGAAGGAAAGCGTGACACTGCTGCTACAGCTCAGGAGGAAATCGCACGTGCATGCCCTCACTCAAGACGAGGACTGACTCCCCTGGGGAGACTCCAGAAGTACCCCAAGATCCATGTCAGCACTGGAGAGGAATCCTCAGGTTCCGGCACCGACTCCACACAAGATCTTAGGCCCCGGCATCACGGGAGAGGAATCCCGAGAGGCCCCCGAGCAACTCGCATGCGGACTGGCCTTTCCTGAGGCCACCAGAGCGGGTCCCTGAGGTCCCTGTTGTAAGTCGAGAGCACCTGCCGCAACTCGAGAAAATGCAGGAGGTTCTACCCTCCAGGCGAGATGAGGCCCATTTCCGCTGAGGCGTCTGGAGGCTAATCACATCTAACCTCTGGAACTTCCAAAGGGTCCTTCACACCTTGCTGCAACTCAAGAAGTTCCCCGACATACCCGTCTCCACTCAAGAGGAAGCACGAGAGTCCCGCCCACATCCAGAGGAGACCCGTTTCCGACTCCTAGTTCGAGAGGAGGGATCCTTTCCCTGCGTGGTGGGGAAAGAATTCCCCGCGTTCCCGTCGCATCTCCAAGAGGAGGCCCTCTCCACAGGAAAGGCGAGAGGAACTCCAGGGTTCGTGCCACCATTCCCAGAGTCCCCAGATGTCTCAGTCCATTCCAGGGAAACCTGTTTTCCCTGCACTGCCTCGACTTTGAAGCCGAGGATCCACTCACACCACGGTGGCACGTGGGACAGCCCTGTGGAAAGGCCTCGTGGGAAAGCCTCGTGGGAAAGCCTCGAGGGAAAGCCACAGATCCCTTGATCCACGCGAAGGGAAGCGCAACCCTGCTGCTACAGCTAGGGAGGGAAAGCGCACGTGCATGCCCCCACTCGAGACGAGGACTGACTCCCCTGGGGGAGACTCCAAGAAGTACCCCAAGATGCATGTCCAGCACTGGAGAGGAATCCTCAGGTTCCGGCACCGACTCCACACAAGGTCTTAGGCCACGGCATCGACGGGAGAGGAATCCCGAGAGGCCCCGAGCAACTCGCATGGGTCTGGCCTTTCCTGAGGCCACCAGAGCGGGTCCCTGAGGTCCCCGTCGTAAGTCGAGAGCACCTGCCGCAACTCGAGAGAATCCAGGAGGTTCTCCCTCCAGGCGAGATGAGGCCCATTTCCGCTGAGGCGTCTGGAGGCTAATCACATCTAACCTCTGGAACTTCCCAAGGGTCCTTCACACCCTTGCTGCAACTCAAGAAGTTCCCCGACTTACCCGGCTCCACTCGAAAGGAAGCACGAGACTCCCGCCCACATCCAGAGGAGACACGTTTGTGCCTCCAAGCTCGAGAGGAGGGATCCTTTCCCTGCGTGGTCGGGAAAGAATTCCCGGCGTTCCCGTCGCATCTCAAGAGGAGGCACTCTCCACAGGAAAGGCGAGAGGAACTGCAGGGTCGTGCCACCATTCCCAGATTCCCGCAGATGTCTCAGTCCATTCCAGGGAAACCTGTTTTCCCGGCACTGCCTCGACTTTCAAGCCGATTTTCGACTCAAACCACGGTGGCACGTGGGACAGCCCTGTGGGAAAGCCTCGTGGGAAAGCCTCGTGTGAAAACCTCGAGGGAAAGCCACAGATCCCTTGATCCACGCGAAGGGATGCGTGACCCTGCTGCTACAGCTAGGGAGGAAAGCGCACGTGCATGCCCCCACACGAGACGAGGTCTGATTCCCCTGGGGAGACTCCAGAAGTTCCCCAAGATCCATGTCAGCACTGGAGAGAAATCCTCAGGTTCCGGCACCGACTACACACAAGGCCTTATGCTCCGGCATCGATGGGAGTGGAATCCCGAGAGGCCCCGAGCAACTCGCATGGGCACTGGCCTTTCCTGAGGCCACCAGAGTGCGTCCCTGAAGTCCCCGTCGTAAGTTGAGAGCACCTGCCGCAACTCGAGAAAATCCAGGAAGTTCTCCCCTCCAG
>NW_017209523.1:0-3253 GCF_001704415.2 Capra hircus | reverse complement strand
TTGGATCAAGGGATCTGGGGCTTTCCCGAGGCTTTCCCACGAGTTTTCCACGAGGCTTTCCCACAGGGCTGTCCCAGTGCCACCTTGGTGTGCGTCGATCCTCGCTTGAAAGTCGAGGCAGTGCAGGGAAAACAGTTTCCCTGGAATGGACTGAGACTTCTGGCAGGACTCTGGAATATTGACATGACCTGGAGTTCTCTCGACTTTCCTGTGGAGAGCGCCTCCTCTTGAGATGCGGAACGCCGGGAATTCTTTTTCCGACCAGGGGCAAGGATCCTCCTCTCGAGCTAGAGGCGGAAACGGGCTCCTCTGGATTGGGCGGACTCTCGTGCTTCCTCTCGAGTGGAGACCGGTTTTTTCGAGGAACTTCTTGAGTTGCAGCAAGGGTGTGAAGGACCCTTTGGAAGTTCCAGAGTTAGGTGTGATTAGCCTCGGACGCCTCAGCGGAAATGGGCCTCATCTCGCCTGGAGGGGAGAACCTCCTGGATTTTCAGAGTTGCGGCAGGTGCTCTCGACTTACGACGGGAACCTCAGGGACCCGCTGTGGTGGCCTCAGAAAGGGCCAGTCCCCATGCGAGTTGCTCGAGGCCCTCTCGGGATTCCTCTCCCGTCGATGCGGGGCCTAAGATCTTGTGTGGAGTCGGTGCCGGAACCTGAGGATTCCTCTCCAGTGCTGACATGGATCTTGGGTACTTCTGAGTCTCCCCAGGGGAGTCAGTCCTCGTCTCGAGTGGGCATGCACGTGCACTTTCCTACCGAGCTGTAGCAGCAGTGTCGCGCTTCCCTTCGTGTGGATCAAGGGATCTGTGGCTTTCCATCAAGGCTTTCCACGAGCTTTCCCACAGGCTGTCCCACGTGCCACCTTGGTGTGAGTCCAACCCCGGCTAGAAAGTCGACAGTGCAGGGAAAACAGTTTCCCTGGAATGGACTGAGACATCTGGGGGACTCTGGAATGGTGGCACAACCCTGGAGTTCCTCTCAACATTCCTGTGGAGAGCGCCTCCTCTTGAGATGCGAAGAACGCCGGGAATTCTTTCCCGACCACGCAGGGAAAGGATCCCTACTCTCGAGCTAGGAGGCGGAAACGGGTCTCTGCTGGATGTGGGCGGGAATCTCGTGCTTCCTCTCGAGTCGAGACCGTTTGTCGAGGAACTTCTTGAGTTGCAGTAAAGGAGTGAAAGACCCTTTGGAAGTTCCAGATGTTAGATGCGATTAGCCTCCAGACGCCTCAGCGGAAATGGGGCCTCATCTCGCCTGGAGGGAGAACCTCCTGGATTTTCTCGAGTTGCGGCAGGTGCTCTCGACTTACGACTGGGACCTCAGGGACCCGCTCTGGTGGCCTCAGGAAAGGCCAGTCCCCATGCGAGATGCTCGGGGCCTCTCGGGATTCCTCTCCCGTCGAAGCCGGGGCCTAAGACCTTTGTGTGGAATCGGTGCCGGAACCTGAGGATTCCTCTCCAGTGCTGACATGGATTTGGGTACTTCTGGAGTCTCCCCAGGGGAGTCAGTCCTCGTCTCGAGTGGGGGCATGCAAGTGCGCTTTCCTCCCGAGCTGTAGCAGCAGTGTCACGCTTCCCTTCGCGTGGATCAAGGGATCAGGCTTTCCCTCGAGCTTTCCCATGAGGCTTTCCCCGAGGCTTTCCCACAGGCTGTCCCACGTGCCACCGTGGTGTGAGTCGATCCTCGGCTTGAAAGTCGAGGCAGTGTAGGGAAAACAGGTTTCCCTGGAATGGACTGAGACATCTGGGGACTCTGGAATGTGGCACGACCCTGGAGTTCCTCTCGCCTTTCCTGTGGAGAGCGCCTCCAATTGAGATGCGACGGGAAGGCCGGGAATTCTTTCCCGACCACGCAGGGAAAGGAAGCCTCCTCTCGAGCTAGGAGCGGAAACGGGGCTCCTCTGGTTGGGGCGGGACTCTCGTGCTTCCTCTCGAGTGGAGTCGGGTATTTCGAGGAACTTCTTGAGTTGCAGTCAAGGGTGTGAAGGACGCCTTTGGAAGTTCCAGAGTTTAGGTGTGATTAGCCTCAAGACGCCTCAGCTGGAAATGGGCCTCATCTCGAATGGAGGGCGAGAACCTCCTGGATTTTCTCGAGTTGCGGCAGGTGCTCTCGACTTACGACGGGGACATCAGGGACCCGCTGCTGGTGGCCTCAGGAAAGGCCAGTCCCTTGCGAGTTGCTCGGGGCTCTCGGCCTCTCGGGTTTCCTCTCCGATCGATGCTGGGGCCTAAAATCTTGTGTGGAGTCAGTGCCGGAACCTGAGGATTCCTCTCCAGTGCTGACATGGATCTTGGGTTCTTCTGGAGTCTCCCCAGGGAGTCAGTCCTCGTCTCGAGTGGGGGCATGCACGTGCGCTTTCCTCCCGAGCTGTAGCAGCAGTGTCACGCTTTCCTTCGCGTGGATCAAGGGATCAGGGCTTTCCCTCGAGGCTTTCCCATGAGGCTTTCCCACGAGGCTTTCCCACAGGGCTGTCCCACGTGCCACCGTGGTGTGAGTCGATCCTCGGCTTGAAAGTCAAGGCAATGCAGGGAAAACAGGTTTCCCTGGAATGGACTGAGAAATCTGGGGGACTCTGGGAATGTGGCACGACCCTGGAGTTCCTCTCGCCTTTCCTGTGGAGAGCGCCTCCACTTGAGATGCGACGGAACGCCGGGAATTCTTTCCCGACCACGCAGGGGAAAGGATCCCTCCTCTCGAGCTAGGAGGCGGAAACGGGGCTCCTCTGGATGTGGGCGGGACTCTCGTGCTTCCTCTCGAGTGGAGTTGGGTATGTCGGAACTTCTTGAGTTGCAGCGCAAGGTGTGAAGGACCCTTTGGAAGTTCCAGAGTTTAGGTGTGATTAGCCTCGAGACGCCTCAGCGGAAATGGGCCTCATCTCGCCTGGAGGGGAGAACCTCCTGGATTTTCTCGAGTTGCGGCAGGTGCTCTCGACTTACGACGGGAACCTCAGGACCCGCTGTGGTGGCGTCAGGAAAGGCCAGTCCCCATGCGAGTTGCTCGAGGCCCTCTCGGATTCCTCTCCCGTCGATGCAGGGGCCTAAGATCTTGGTGGATCGGTGCCGAACCTGAGGATTCCTCTCCAGTGCTGACATGGATCTTGGGGTACTTCTGGAGTCTCCCCAGGGGAGTCAGTCCTCGTCTCAGTGGGGCATGCACGTGCACTTTCCTACCGAGCTGTAGCAGTAGTGTCGCGCTTCCCTTCGCGTGGATCAAGGATCTGTCGCTTTCATCGAGGCTTTCCCACAGGCTTTCC
>NW_017209522.1:0-17922 GCF_001704415.2 Capra hircus | reverse complement strand
CCCTCATGTCGAGATGAGGAGGGAAAACGTGCTCTTCTTGAGTTGTGGCGGGACACTCAGTGTTCCTCTGGAGTGGAGACAGGTATGTCGGGGAACTTCTTAAGTTTCATCAAGTGTGTCAAGGACCTTTTTGAGGCTCAGGAGGGAAGGTGAGATTTCTCTCATGGTGCCACAGCGGAAATGGGCCACATCTCACGTTGAGGGATAATCTGGTTTTCTCGAGTTGCAGCATGAACCTTGGGTTCCTCTCGGTTTACGACGGGGATCTCAGGGACCTGCTCGTGTTGCTCAGGAAAAGTCAGTCTCTATGCTAGATGCGAGGGGCCTCTCAGGATTCCTCTCCAGTCCGTGCTGGGCCTAGGTCCTCATCTGGAGTTGAGGCCAGAACCTCAAGGTTCTTCTCCAGGGCTGACATGGATCTCAGCATTCCTATGAAGTTTCACCAGGGGAGTCAGGCCTCGTCTCGTTTAAAGACATGCAAGTCTGATCACCTCTTGAGGTGTAAAAGTAGTGTCAGGGATCCTGTCTAATTGACATAGGGATCTGTGTCTTTCTCTCTAGGTGCCACAGGGCTGTCACACCGGCCATTGTGTTTTGAGTCGATACTCGGAGTGACAGTCGAGTCCAGGGCAGGGTATTCAGGTTTATCTTCAGTGGATTGGGACATCGGGGTCTTTTGGAATTGTGACACAACCACTGGAATTCCTCTTGTGTTTCAAGTTGAGATCGCCTCCTCTTGAGGTGTGACGGGAATGCCAGGATACCTTTCCTGATTGAAGCAGGGAAATGGACCCTCATCTAGAGATGAGGAGGGAAAAACGGGGCTCTTCTTGAGTCGTGGTGGAACTCTAGGTGTTCCTCTCGAGTGGAGACGGTTATGTCGGGGAACTTCTTGAGTGCATCAATGGTGTGAAGGACCCTTTCGAGTTTCAAGAGGGAAGGTGTGATTTCCCTTGAGATGCCACAGTGGAAAAGGGCCTCATCTCTCGTTGAGGGGAGAATCTCCTGGTTTTTCTTGAGTTGTGGCAGGAAACTTGGGGTTCCTCTCAAGTTACGATGGGGACCCCAGGGACCCACTCGTGTTGCCTCAGGAAAGTCAAGTCTCCATGCGAGTTGCGAGCGGCCTCTCGGGTTTCCTGTCCAGTCGGTGCCGGATTCTAGGTCCTCATCTAGAGTTGAGGCTGAAAACTCAGGGTTCCTCTCTGGTGCTGATGTTAATCTCTTGGTTCCTTTGGAGTTTCCACAGGGGAGTCAGGCCTTGTCTCGTGTGGAGACATGCAGGTCCACTTACCTCTCAAGCTGTGAAAGTAGTGTCAGGCTTCCAGTCGAGTTGACATAGGGATCGGTGGCTTTCTCTTGAGATGCCTTAGGCTCTCAGACCTGCCATCGTGTATGGAGTTGGTACTTGGGTGACAGACGAGTCAGTGCAGGGGAATCAGGTTTATGTGATGTCGATTAAGACATTGGGATCTTTTTGTATTGTGACACTATCAGGGGCCAGCCACAGTTGGATCCTGGGTATCCTCAGGGGAACGGCGTTGGCGACCAAGAGGAATGATTTATTTAGAGATATAGAAAGAGATAAATAAGGAATATAGCAGTTAGGAAAATATAGGAGATAAAGAGTCTGATATTCCTTGATTTATGCAGAAAGCAAATAAAATTCCAGACAAGGAACTTTCACGGTTCACGTAGGCCGCAGGCGCCTTCCCGGTTTCCAGAAGGAGTGAAGATGCAGAGCGCCTTCCCATTCAGGTCTTTGAAGCTCAGGAAAAAAGTGAACATGGCAAGCCCCTGCACTCCAAGGAATCAGCCTGAAAAGGAGAGAAAGCAAGAATGACACAGGGGAAACCAGTCTTTCAAGGAACTGCTCCATCTCTTCATTTTTCAGGGAAGCTTTTATACTTTAAGTTGTACATAGAGATAAATGTAAGAAGCAGAATCACGCAGGGTCAGCTGTTCTGACCCTTATCTAAAGACAGAGTGTTCTTTGCATATCTTTGTTCTTACAAGGGTCTTATGTTTGTTTACAATATCTTCTGGTCTGGAGACCAATTAACATTTTATGGCCCCATCTTTCTTTCTATTGATAAAGGTTCAGTTCAGTTCAGTTCAGTCACTCAGTCGTGTCTGATTCTTTGGGACCCTATGAATCGCAGCACGCCAGGCCTCCTTGTCCATCCCCAACTCCCAGAGTTCACTCAAACTCATGTCCATCAAGTCAGTGATGCCATCCAGCCATCTCATACTCTGTCGTCCCCTTTACCTCCTGCCCCAATCCCTCCCAGCATCAGAATCTTTTCCAATGAGTCAACTCTTCGCATGAGGTGGCCAAAGTACTGGAGTTTCAGCTTAAGCATCATTCCTTCCAAAGAAATCCCAGGGTTGATCTCCTTCAGAATGGACTGGTTGGATCTCCTTGCAGTTCAAGGGACTCTCAAGAGTCTTCTCCAACACCACAGTTCAAAAGCATCAAGTCTTCATCGCTCAGCCTTCTTCAAAGTCCAAATCTCACATCCATACATGACTACTGGAAAAACCATAGCCTTGACTAGACAGACTTTAGTCGGCAAAGTAATGTCTCTGCTTTTGAATATGCTATCTAGGTTGGTCATAACTTTTCTTCCAAGGAGTAAGCGTCTTTTAATTTCATGGCTGCAATCACCATCTGAAGTGATTTTGGAGTCCAAAAAAATAAAGTCAGCCACTGTTTCCACTGTTTCCCCATCTATTTCCCATGAAGTGATGGGACCGGATGCCACGATCTTCATTTTCTGAATGTTGAGTTTTAAGCCAACTTTTTCACTCTCCTCTTTTACTTTCATCAAGAGGCTTTTTAGTTCCTCTTCACTTTCTGCCATAAGGGTGGTGTCATCTGCATATCTGAGGTTATTTATATTTCTCCTGGCAATCTTGGTTCCAGCTTGTGTTTCTTCCAGTTCAGCGTCAATCAGAACACTTGTTTTCCCTTAAGATATTTTTTCTGAAATCTGCTTAGTCTTAAGAAGGTGATAAAGTTACATTCTTACATAGCAAGGATACAACGATTTATAACAAAGAAAGAGAAGTACAGTAATATATAACAAAGAGAAAATTCATTAACTAAAAAGTCCAATATTGCTCACATCAAAACTATTATACTTCTTTTTCTACATTCCAATTACATTGATACACTCCCAGGTGCCTGAGGATATGGAGGCCTAGCAGCAATCATTAACTCAGCAATGAAACCCTTCACTAACATGATTTTTATCTTTAGAAAAGCCCTATGCTAACTAAGACTTTCAAAATACTCCAAAATCTCTGTCTGTTTATGGTTGAGAAGTTATAAACAATCATGTGTGTAGTAGCAAGAGTGTGGATAAACCTGTCCCACAAGCTAGACTGCCAGCAGAGAGGTCTGAGGTGAGACACTCCTTTTGTATGCTAGAAGACTATTAACTGGAGATCTAAGTTAATTTTCCAGAGAAATGTGGTCGAGGATAGCCCCTGTTAATGTCAGAAGAGTGTAGTATAGAGACAGTCAAAAGACAGATTTTGGCTTCGGGTCCTCGGGTAGAGGACCCCTTGAGACCTGATCTGCATTGCACTGTCAAGCTCTTCTGCATGACCTTGTCATGGGTGGGGTTGGGGAGTCCCTCGAGTCCTGATCCTGCCTTGCCCACCAGGCTCTTCCGCATGACCTTGTCATGGATAGGATCTCTCGTGTTGGCTCACGGCCTGGCACAAACTCTGGAGTTCCTCTCGAGTTTCAAGTTGACAACGCCTCCTCTTGAGGTGTGACAGGAACACCAGGATTCCTTTCCCGACGAAGCAGGGAAACGGACCCTTATCTAGAGATGAGGAGGGCAAAACGGGGCTCTTCTTGAGTTGTGGCGGGACACTCGGTGTTCCTCTCGAGTGGAGACGGGTATGTCAGGGAACTTCTTGAGTTGCATCAAGGGTGTCAAGGACCCTTTCGAGGAGCAAGAGGGAAGGTGGGATTTCTCTCAAGATGCTGCAGCAGAAAAACGGCCTCATCTCACGTTGAGGGGAGAATCTCCTGGTTTTTCTCAACTTGCAGCAGGAAACCTGGGGTTCCTCTCAGTTATGACAGGACCTCAGGGACTTGTCCGTGTTGTCTCAGGAAAGTCAAGTCTCCATGGAGTTGCAAGGGGCTTCTTGGGGTTCCTCTCCAGTCGGTGCAGGTGCCTAGGTCTTCATCTCGAGTTGAGGCTGGAACCTCAGGGTTCTTCTCCAGTGCTGACTTGGATCTCGGGTTCCTATGGAGTTTCAAAAGGGAAGTCAGGCCTCGTCTAGTGTGGAGACATGGAAGTCCGCTTTCCTCTCGAGCTGGAAAAGTAGTGTCAGGCTTTCTGTCAAGTTGACACAGGGATCGGTGGCTTTCTCTCGGGGTGCCACAGGGCTGTCATACCTTCCATCGTGTTTTGAGTTGATCCTCGGGGTGGTAATCACGTCAGTGCAGGGGAGTCAGGTTGATCTGGAGTGGATTGGGACATCGGGGTTTTTTGGAATTGTGGCATGACCCCTGGAGTTCCTCTCGAGATTCAAGTTTAGAGGCCTCCTCTTGAGGTGCGATGGGAATGCTGTCATTCCTTTCCCAAAGAAGCAGGGAAAGAGACTCTCATCTCGAGATGAGGAAGGAAAAACGGGGCTCTTCTTGAGTTGTGGCGGGACACTCGGTGTTCCTCGCGAGTGGAGACGGGTATGTCAGTGAACTTCTTGAGTTGCATCAAGGGTGTCAAGGACCCTTTTGAGGCTCAAGAGGGAATGTGGGGTTTCTCTTGAGATATCACAGCCAAAAAGGGCCTCATTTCGCATTGAGGGGAGAACCTCCTGTCTTTTCTCCAGTTGCGGCAGGAAACCTGGGTTTCCTCTCGAGTTACGACGGCGACCTGAGGGACCTGCTCGTGTTTCCTCAGGAAAGTCCAGTCTCCATGAGAGTTAGGAGGGGCCTCATGGGATTCCTCTCCAGTTGGTGCCAAGTTGAGGTCTTCATCTGGAGTTGAGGCCGGAACCTCAAGTTTCCTCTCCAGTGCTGACATGGATCTCGGGGTTCCTATGGAGTTTCAACAGGGGAGTCAGTCCTCGTCTCATGTGGGGACCTGAAAGTCTGCTTTCCTCTCGAGCTGTAAAAATAGTGTCAGGCTCCCTCTCCAATTGATACAGGGATCAGTTACTGAGGTCCAGCCCCGGTGGATCCAGGGTAATTTGATGCGAGGACAGAGTCAGCAATTTGAAAGAATTATTTAATTAGAGATGTAAAGAGAGATTTGGGAAGAATAGTGTATTACTAAAATCAGTGAAGAAAAGAGGCTGAATTACTTGGTTTATGCGGAAAACCAATAAAACCCCGAGACAAGGGGTTTGCACCGCCTTCATAGGCCACAGGTGTCTTCCTGGTCTCCCCGGAGGAGTGGAGACACAAAGCACCTCCCCGTTCAGATCTTAGAAGTCCAGGCAAAATTAGTAGGCACAGCGAGCCTCCACGCTCCAGATGGGAATTCAGTCAGAAAAGGAGAGCGAGAAAGAACGACACAGGGAAACCAGTCTTTCCAGTAACTGGTCCGTTTCTTTATATTCCAGGCACGCTTTTATACTTTAAGTCATACACAGAGATAATAAGAAAATACAAAGTCAAGTGGGGTCAGCAGTCCTGACTCTTATTGAAACCATGCTTTCTTTCTTTCTTTTTTTTTTAATTTTTATTTTTACTTTATTTTACTTTACAATACTATATTGGTTCTGCCACACATTGACATGAATCCACCATGGGTGCACATGCGATCCCAAACATGAACCCCCCTCCCACCTACCTCCCCACAACATCCCTCTGGGTCATCTCTGTGCACCAGCCCCAAGCATGCTGCATCCCGCATCAGACATAGACTGGTGACTTGATTCTTACATGATAGTATACATGTTTCAATGCCATTCTCGCAAATCATCCCACCTTCTCCCTCTCCCACAGAGTCCAAAAGTCCACTATACACATCTGAGTCTTTTGCTGTCTTGCATATGGGGTCATCATTGCCATCTTTCTAAATTCCATATATATGTGTTAGTATACTGTATTTGTGCTTTTCTTTCTGGCTTAATTCACTCTGTACAATTGGCTCCAGTTTCATCCATCTCATTAGAACTGATTCAAATGTATTCTTTTTAATGGCTGAGTAATACTCCATTGTTTATATGTACCACAGCTTTCTTATCCATTCATCTGCTGATGGACATCTAGGTTGTTTCCATGTCCTGGCTATTATAAACAGTGCTGCAATGAACATTGGGGTACATGTGTCTCTTTCAGTTCTGGTTTCCTCGGTGTGTATGCCCAGCAGTGGGATTGCTGGGTCATATGGCAGTTCTATTTGCAATGTTTTAAGGAATCTCCACACTGTTTTCCATAGTGGTTGTACTAGTTTGCATTCCCACCAACAGTGTAGGAGGGTTCCCTTTTCTCCACACCCTCTCCAGCATTTATTGCTTGCAGATTTTTGGATCGCAGACATTCTGACTGGTGTGAAGTGGTACCTCATTGTGGTTTTGATTTGCATTTTTCTGATAATGAGTGATGTTGAGCATCTTTTCATGTGTTTGTTAGCCATCCATATATCTTCTTTGGAGAAATGTCTATTTAGTTCTTTGGCCCATTTTTTGATTGGGTTGTTTATTTTTCTGGAATTGAGTTGCATAAGTTGCTTGTATATTTTTGAGATTAGTTGTTTCATTTGCTATTATTTTCTCCCATTCAGAAGGCTGTCTTTTCACCTTGCTTATATTTTCCTTTGTTGTGCAGAAGCTTTTAATTTTAATTAGATCCCATTTGTTTATTTTTGCTTTTATTTCCAGAATTCTGGGAGGTGGATCATAGAGGATCCTGCTGTGATTTATGTCGGAGAGTGTTCTTTGTTTTTTCATTTTTTTTGAATTACAACATGAAAATTTATTGACAGGGTTGAATACAGTAAAGTTACTAAAATCATAAGGCAAGATAATATAAAATATATACCCTAAATACAATTTCATGCAAGGCTTTGATATATTTTTTAAAACCAAGTGATATGTGATTATGTCAGTTTTAATCTTAACTCTATTATAACTGTAGCAGTTGCAAAATTATTATATATATATGTATATATTGGTTTCTTATTCTCTTTTATAAGCTCATATATACACGGAAGTGTTGCTTTTGAGACTAGAGATAAAGAATGCTTTTACCTTTAAATGTGGAATCTGTGTTTCATTTTTTACTGTACACATTCTTAATTCTGGATGAAACTTAAGCACACAAAAATTTTCTTTTCAATAGAAATAAGATAATTTCTGTCTTCTTTTTTTTTTAAATTTTAAAATCTTTAATTCTTACATACGTTCCCAAACATGAACCCCCCCTCCCACCTCCCTCCCCACATGTTCTCCTCTAGGAGTTTAATAGTTTCTGGTCTTACATTTAGATCTTTAATTCATTTTGAGTTTATTTTCGTGTGTGTTGTTAGAAAGTGATCTAGTTTCATTCTTTTACAAGTGGTTGACCAGTTTTCCCAGCACCACTTGTTAAAGAGATTGTCTTTACTCCATTGTATATTCTTGCCTCCTTTGTCAAAGATAAGGTGTCCATATGTGTGTGGATTTATCTCTGGGCTTTCTATTTTGTTCCATTGATCTATATGTCTGTCTTTGTGCCAGTACCATACTGTCTTGATGACCGTGGCTTTGTAATAGAGCCTGAAGTCAGGCAAGTTGATTCCTCCGGTTCCATTCTTCTTTCTCAAGATTACTTTGGCTATTCGAGGTTTTTTGTATTTCCATACAAATCTTGAAATTATTTGTTCTAGTTCTGTGAAAAGTATCGCTGGCAGCTTGATAGGGATTGTATTGAATTTGTAAATTGCTTTGGGTAGTATACTCATTTTCACTATATTGATTCTTCTGATCCATGAACATGGTATATATTCTCCATCTATTAGTGTCCTCTTTGCTTTCTTTCATCAGTGTTTTATAGTTTTCTATATATAGGTCTTTAGTTTCTTTAGGTAGATATATTCCTAAGTATTTTATTCTTTTCGTTGCAATGGTGAATGGAATTGTTTCCTTAATTTCTTTTTCTACTTTCTCATTATTAGTGTATAGGAATGCAAGGGATTTCTGTGTGTTGATTTTATATCCTGCAACTTTACTATATTCATTGATTAGCTCTAGTAATTTTCTGGTGGAGTCTTTAGGGTTTTCCATGTAGAGGATCATGTCATCTGCAAACAGTGAGAGTTTTACTTCTTCTTTTCCAATTTGGATTCCTTTCTCTGCTCTGATTGCTGTGGCCAAAACTCCCAGAACTATGTTGAATAGTAGCGGTGAGAGTGGGCACCCTTGTCTTGTTCCTGACTTTAGGGGACATGCTTTCAATTTTTCACCATTAAGGATAATGTTTGCTGTGGGTTTGTCATATATAGCTTTTATTATGTTGAGGTATGTTCCTTCTATTCCTGCTTTCTGGAGAGTTTTATCATAAACGGATGTTGAATTTTGTCAAAGGCCTTCTCTGCATCTATTGAGATAATCATATGGCTTTTA
Organism: Capra hircus; assembly: GCF_001704415.2. Lineage (NCBI taxonomy): Eukaryota > Metazoa > Chordata > Mammalia > Artiodactyla > Bovidae > Capra > Capra hircus. Next base: position 9,351 of record NW_017209522.1, on the reverse strand, counting down.
TTTTTAAATTTGTTAATGTGGTGAATTACATTGATTGATTTGTGGATATTGAAGAAACCTTGCATCCCTGGGATAAAGCCCACTTGGTCATGGTGAATGATCTTTTTAATGTGTTGTTGGATTCTGATTGCTAGAATTTTGTTGAGGATTTTTGCATCTATGTTCATCAGTGATATTGGCCTGCAGTTTTCTTTTTTTGTAGTATCTTTGTCAGGTTTTGGTATTAGGGTGATGGTGGCCTCATAGAATGAGTTTGGAAGTTTCCCTTCCTCTGCAATTTTCTGGAAGAGTTTGAGTAGGATAGGTGTTAGCTCTTCTCGAAATTTTTGGTAGAATTCAGCTGGGAAGCCATCTGGACCTGGGCTTTTGTTTGCTGGAAGATTTCTGATTACAGTTTCAATTTCCATGCTTGTGATGTGTTTGTTAAGATTTTCTACTTCTTCCTGGTTCAGTTTTGGAATATTGTACTTTTCTAAGAATTTGTCCTTTTCTTCCACGTTGTCCATTTTATTGGCATATAATTGCTGATAGTAGTCTCTTATGACCCTTTGTATTTCTGTGTTGTCTGTTGTGATCTCTCCATTTTCATTTCTAATTTTATTGATTTCATTTTTCTCTCTTTTCTTCTTGATGAGTCTGGCTAAGGGTTTGTCAATTTTATTTATCCTCTCAAAGAATCAGCTTTTGGCTTTGTTGATTTTTGCTATGGTCTCTTTTGTTTCTTTTGCATTTATTTCTGCCCCAATTTTTAAGATTTCTTTCCTTCTACTAACTCTGGGGTTCTGCAACTCTTCCTTTTCTAGTTGCTTTAGGTGTAGAGTTAGGTTATTTATTTGACTTTTTTCTTGTTTCTTGAGGTATGCCTGTAGTGCTGTGAACTTTCCTCTTAGCACTGCTTTTATAGTGTCCCACAGGTTTTGGGTTGTTGTGTTTTCATTTTCATTTGTGTCTATGCATATTTTGATTTCTTTTTTTATTTCTTCTGTGATTTGTTGGTTATTCAGAAGTGTGCTGTTCAACCTCCATATGTTGGAATTTTTAATAGTTTTTCTTCTGTAATTGAGATCTAATCTTAATGCATTATGGTCAGAAAAGATGCTTGGAATGATTTCGATTTTTTTGAATTTATCAAGGTTAGGTTTATGGCCCAGGATGTGATCTATCCTGGAGAAGGTTCCATGAGCACTTGAGAAAAAGGTGAAATTCATTGTTTTGGGGTGAAATGTCCTATAGATATCAACTAGGTGTAACTGGTCTAATGTATCATTTAACGTTTGCGTTTCTTTGTTAATTTTCTGTTTAGTTGATCTGTCCATAGGTGTGAGTGGGGTATTAAAATCTCCCGCTATTATTGTGTTATTGTTAATTTCCCCTTTCATACTTGTTAGCATTTGTCTTACATATTGCGGTGCTCCTATATTGGGTGAATATATATTTATAATTGTTATATCTTCTTCTTGGATTGATCCTTTGATCATTATGTAGTGGCCTTCTTTATCTCTTTTAGAAGCCTTTGTTTTAAAGTCTATTTTATCGGATATGAGTGTTGCCACTCCTGCTTTCTTTTGGTCTCTATTTGCATGGAATATCTTTTTCCAGCCCTTCACTTTCAGTCTGTATGCGTCCCTTGTTTTGAGGTGGGTCTCTTGTAAGCAGCATATAGAGGGGTCTTGTTTTTGTATCCGTTCGGCCAATCTTTGTCTTTTGGTTGGGGCATTCAACCCATTTACGTTTAAGGTAATTATTGATAAGTATGATCCCATTGCCATTTACTTTATTGTTTTGGGTTCGGGTTTATACACCCTTTTTGTGTTTCCTGTCTAGAGAATATCTTTTGGAATTTGTTGGAGAGCTGGTTTGGTGGTGCTGAATTCTCTCACCTTTTGCTTGTCTGTAAAGCTTTTGATTTCTCCTTCGTATTTGAATGAGATCCTTGCTGGGTACAGTAATCTGGGCTGTAGGTTATTTTCTTTCATCACTTTAAGTATGTCTTGCCATTCCCTCCTGGCCTGAAGAGTTTCTATTGAAAGGTCAGCTGTTATCCTTATGGGAATCCCCTTGTGTGTTATTTGTTGTTTTTCCCTTGCTGCTTTTAATATTTGTTCTTTGTGTTTGATCTTTGTTAATTTGATTAATATGTCTCTTGGGGGTGTTTCTCCTTGGGTTTATCCTATTTGGAACTCTCTGTGTTTCTTGGACTTGGGTGATTATTTCCTTCCCCATTTTAGGGAAGTTTTCAACTATTATCTCCTCAAGGATTTTCTCATGGTCTTTCTTTTTGTCTTCTTCTTCTGGGACTCCTATAATTCGAATGTTGGAGCGTTTCATGTTGTCCTGGAGATCTCTGAGATTGTCCTCTTTTCTTTTTAATTTGTTTTTCTTTTTCCCTCTCTGATTCATTTATTTCTAACATTCTATCTTCTATTTCACTAATCCTATCTTCTGCCTCCGTTATTCTACTATTTGTTGCCTCCAGAGTGTTTCTGATCTCATTTATTGCGTTATTCATTATATATTGACTCTTTTTTATTTCTTCTAGGTCCTTGTTAAACCTTTCTTGCATCTTCTCAATCCTTGTCTCCAGGCTATTTATCTGTGATTCCATTTTGATTTCAAGATTTTGGATCATTTTCACTATCAATATTCGGAATTCTTTCTCAGGTAGATTCCCTATCTCTTCTTCTTTTGTTTGGTTTTAGTGGGCATTCCTCCTGTTCCTTAACCTGCTGAGTATTCCTCTGTCTCTTCATTTTGGTCATATTGCTGCGTTTGGGGTGGCCTTTTAATATTCTGGTAATTTGTGGAGTTCTCTTTATTATGGAGCTTCCTCACTGTGGGTGGGGTTGTATCAGTGGCTTGTCAAGGTTTCCTGGTTAGGGAGGCTTGTGTTGGAGTTCTGAGTGGGTGGAGCTGGGCTTCTTCTCTCTGGAGTACAGTGGAGTGACCAGTAATGGGTTATGAGATGTCAAAGGTTATGGAGTAGCTTTGAGCTGCCTGTATATTGAAACTTAGGGCTGTGTTCCTGTGTTGTTGGAGGAATTTGCATGGTATGTCTTGCTCTGGAAACTTGTTGGCCCTTGGGTGGTGCTTGGTTTCAGTGTAGGTATGGAGGCGTTTGATGAGCTCCTATTGTTTAATGTTTCCTGAATTCAGGAGTTGTCTGATGTTCTCAGGCTTTGGACTTAAGCTTCCTGCTTCTGGTTTTCAGTTTTATTTTTACAGTAGCCTCTAGATTTCTCCATCTATACAGCACTGATGATAAAACATCTAGGTTAAAGATGAAGAGTTTCTCCACATTGAGAGACACCCAGAGAGGTTCACTGAGTTACATGGAGAAGAGAAGAGGGAGGGGATAGTTAGAGGTGACTGGAATGAGATGCGGTGAGATCAAAAGAGGAGAGAGCAAGCTAGCCAGTAGTCACTTCCTTATGTGCGCTCCAAAGTCTGGACCGCTCAGAGGTATTTATGGAGTTATACAGGGAAGAGGAGAGGGAGGAAGTAGACAGAGGTGGCCAGGAGGATAAGAGAGAGGAATGAAAAGGAGAGAGACAAATCCTGCCAGTAACCAGTTCCTTAGGTGTTCTCCACCATCTGGAACACACAGAGATTTGCAGAGTTGGATAGAGAAGAGATGGGGGGAAAGAGACAGAGGCCACCTGGTGGAGAAAAAGGAGAGTCCAAAGGAGGAGAGAGTGGTCAAGCCAGTAATCTCGCTCTCAGGTAAAACTGGGTAGTGAAGTTTGGGTTTTTAAATGTACAAAAGTTGACAACAAAAACTAAAAAGCAAAGAATAAAAATCTAGAGTAGAGGTTGGATTTTCAAAAATACACTATTAAAGAAAAGAAGCAGAAGGAAAGAAGAAAAAAGAAAAAAAAAGCCACAAGAATTATTAAAAAACTCCAACCACAACAACATAAAGACTATATATGGTGTTTGCCTTAAAAAAATAAAGTCTTTTTTTCTTTGAAAAGTAATAGTAGGTTATAGAAATAAAAATTAGAGGAGAAATAGAAGACTTAACAATTTTAAAAAAGTTAGGGAATAGAAAAAAAAAAAAAAAAAAAAGGAATGATTGTAAAAATAGTAAAGATATATCTGGCCCTTCTCTGATGTTGTGGGCAGTGTGGGGTCACTTCCAAGGCAGTTCCCTCTGTTTAACTTCTTCTGTTTGCTGGTTTTTTAAGCTCACTAGTTCAGTTGCGCTGTGGGGAGGGGGATGCTGCAAACAAATAGCATTGTCGTGTGCACACAGTGTCTCAGCCCCCACTGGACCTGTCCCTTCTCACGGCGCACAAACTGCTCCGGTTCTATGATGCTCAGCTGGGAACCGTCTGAGGCCGGCCCTAGGCTGCGTGCACCTCCCCGGTCTAAGCTGCTCAGGTTCGGCGCTCAGGTAGCCCTCAGAGGCTCAGATTCGGTTGGGACTGCGTTTTGTGCCCTTCCCAGGTCCGAGTAGCTCAGGAGTTTGGCGAGCACGGTCGCTGTGGCTTGTCGCCTTTTCTGTCTCTGCTGCTCAGTTTTCTGGGTGTACTGCTGGCGCCCCTTGTGAGGCAGATGGTGACAGTCCAACACCCCCAGAAGACTTAGCAAAGAAGCCTGCTTGCAGTTTGGTAGGTAGAGTCTCTCCGGGGCTGCAATTGCCCCTTTCCAGCCCTTAGGGCTCTGGCTGCCTGTCCCCGGCGGGGGATGGTCTGCAGCCTGCTATTTCTGTTCCGTCCTTTGTTCTGGGCGCGGTCCTGGCAGTGTCTTATGTTCGAGCTTTTTGCGTGGTAGCTATCCCACAGTCTGGTTTGCTAGCCCAAGTTAGATTGTTCTGGTTATGTGTGGGGCGTTTCTGCCCGATTCTTACAAATCTCTGCAGCCCGCGCCTCCCGCGCGTCCCTGCCCTGCCCCCACTTCCCAGTGGCGGATGCAGGCGTCTGTGCTGCTTTTCCGCTGGGGGAGTTACTGTTGGGCTTGTAATCTGTTGGTTTTAATTATTTATTTATTTTTCCTTCCTGTTATGTTGCCCTCTGTGTTTCCAAGGCTCGCCACAGACTCGGCAGGGAGAGTGTTTCCTGGTGTTTGGAAACCTCTCTTCTTAAAATTCCCTTCCCGGGACAGGCTTCCCTTCCCAGGACGGAGCTCCCTCCCCACCTCCTTTGTCTCCTTTCGTCTTTTATATTTTTTCCTACCTGTTTTTGAAGACAATGGTCTGCTTTTCTGGTTGCCTGATGTCCTCTGCCAGCCTACAGAAGTTTTTTGTGGAGTTTGCTCGGCGTTGAAATGTTCTTTTGAGGAATTTGTGAGGGAGAAAGTGGTCTTCCCGTCCTATTCCTCCGCCATCTTTACTCTTCCCCTGTTTGTCTTTATTATTACAGCCATCCCAGGGTGTGAAGTGGTATTGCATTACGATTTTTATTTGTCTTTCCTGATGACTAATGATTTTGAGCATTCTTTCATTATACATAATGGTCCATTTTTATATCTTCTTGTAGAAGTATCTATTAAAATTGTTTGCCTGTTTTTAACTCGGTTATTTATCTTTGATTAATGAGTTATGAGAGTTCTCTATATAGTCTATATTAAATACATATTAGATATAGATGATTTATAAATGTTTTCACCCATTCTGTGGGTTGCCTTTTCACTTTCTTCATGACATTATTTGTGGCACAAAAGATTTTCATTTTAATGGAGTACAATTTATGTTTTTCACCACTTTTGCTCTTTAGTATTGTATATAAGGAGGCTTTATTTAACCCAGGATCATTATGATTTAATGCTGTGATTTCTTCTAAGAGTTTTATAGTTTTAGAACTTAAACTTAGATCTACAATCCACTTGAGTTAACTTCTGCTATCCAATTGTGCCAGGATTATTTGTTGAAAAATCTATTAGTTCCCCTTTGAACTGTCTTGGCACTTTGTAAAAAATTGGTAACTGTAGATACAAGGATTTATTTTTGGACTCTCAATACTATGGCATTGGTCTGTCTGTCTTAATGTGAGTACCACCATGTTTTGTCTCCTGTTACTCTGTAGTAAGTTCTAAAATCAGGAAGTCTTCAAACTTTATTCTTCTTTTTCAAGATTAGTTTGGCTGCTTGTGCCCCTTGAATTTTAAGATCAACTTTCTATTAAGTATTATATTCTTGATGGTCTTGCAAATGGAATTGTTTTCTTAACTTCATTTCCAGATTTTCACTGCTAATGCATAAAAATATAACTGATATAGACAGAAAGAAAGAAGGAATATCCTTAATCCTTGATGAACTCATTTATTAATTCTAGTATTTTAAGTGAATTTCCTTAGGTTTTCCATATGCAAGATCATATCTTTGACAAAGAGAGGTTTGTTCTGCTTTTGTAATCTATATGCTTTTGTTTCTTTTTCTTGCCTAATTGCCCTAGGTAGAAACTCCAGTACAATTTGAATAGTAGTGAAGTCAAATTATACTTGACTTTGATATGTTACTGTGATTTGGTATGTATACATACATTTGATATGTATACTGTGCCTTCCTGATTATACTTGCATAGATTACTTTATGTGTGGTCATTGCTCAGTCATGTCTGGTCTGACTCTGCAACCCCATGAACTCAGGCAAGAATACTGGAGTGGGTTGCCATTTCCTTCTCCACGGAGGTTACATTATATACTAGACATATTATTTGTCATCCATATGCATAAGATAGAAAGATAGATGCATATTTTGTAAAAGCAGGTAAGTTATGGCTACAGGGTAGGTGAATAGCAGAACACTGAGGCCTACTGTAAGGAAATTAGATTAATTGTAGTATTTCCATCATTTCACAACTCACAATAATCTTTTTGAGCTTCTCCCTGCTTTGGTGCTTTTTGCAGAAAGTATGCCCACTTCTGCAGGCCTCTGTTGAGAGCAGGGTAGAATAATTTTCCTGACAGATGTCAGGAAAGCTGGAAGGAGTGTTAAAATATATAATAAAAGACTTTGATTTCAAAATAAAAAATGGTTATTCAATAAACATGCGTTGAGCATCTGCATTGTCCAAGCTCCTAGGAATACACTGCATGAATGTTATCATAAGCAGAGAAAGAGTCCACCTGCAGAGCCTTTTGGACGTTAGCCTGCTGTTGATGCAATGGAAGGGAGACCAAACCAGGAGCCAGAAAACCTGGTCTATAATCTTGATTTGTTTTTGACTTTTTACTTAAATGTTCCTCTCACCCATAGACCAGAAATTGATGTAGTTGTCCGTCCAACCATCAGAGGGTCGTTAGGAAAGTAAGCTGTGATCACTGTTATATTCAGGAAATATTTAGGAAACCATACATTGCTCTGCAAATTTCATGCATGCAGTTTCAGTTGTACAGACTCTTAACAGGCATGATTAATTTGTGGGAAGTTAACTATAAAAACGATAAAGTCATGTGCTTTCTCTTTTTTTCCCCAACACATTTTTGTTCTATTCATAAGGGTGTAGCTAGTGACAGAGAGAGAGTCCACCCAGGACATTTCAGTTTAACCCTCAGTAGAGGCATTTCAGTGCTCCAGAAATAAAGATAAGTGGGGTTATTTTGGGGGGAGGGGAAATAATTAAAAGGACATCACAGTCAGGTTTGCTCCTCACTTTGGTGTAGTGGTCTCAAGGCTGTTTGCTAGTAGACAGTTTCTTTTGCTTTTCTCATACATGGCTCTGCATTTTTTTTGTCTTTCTGGTCTACCTCTTCTACCAATGCAATTGTTTTCAATGCTTCTATAAGCATTTTCTTAGGTTCCAGTTATTGTTGTGCATGTCAATATTTCCTGGCTTTCAGGCCTCATTTTGATGAAGACAATGAGACCCAGGACCAGAGACTCTAGATTTCACATCTATTTTTAGGTTAAGGTGTTGGGCTAGATGACCTGCTTCCAAGATTTTTTTCTAAGATCCCTTCAATCTATAAGAGTCTGTTATTCTCTGTGTGAATTTGTTTGAAAAAGGAGTTCTTGGTTTTGAAGAAGAATTTAACTGCAAACTAGCAGAGTAGTGAAATTCAAGTTTGCTATACAAGTCACAAGAGGGCAGGTGTCTTGTCTGTTTGTTCATTTCAGCATCCCTAGCACTTAGTCCGGTGCCTGACACATAGCAGGTGTTCAATAGATAATTATTGCAATGAATGAATGAGTGAATGAATGAAATGAATGAGACTAGCTCAGTAGCTCAGCAGGATCAGTGGCTCTCTAAATTTGCTCAATCCTAAATATCTGTTAGACTTTGCCATCAGTTTCAATGGAAGGCATTTCTGAGACATAGAACTATGAGGATGATGGTGATAAAACCATTTTAGCCTTCTTTGGTCTGCTAGTTATCTCCTAAACTGAGTTTATCTCCTTAATGCCTTTAAATTTTCATTTCAGACAAGATGCCCTAAAGAGATAACACATAGTAGGAATGTTCCCTAAGAGAGTTTTCATCTTTTCTTGAGAAATCATTGTAGACCTACTGGGGCAAAAGAGACTGTCATTAAAAGATCTGTTGGAATTCAGATACATCATCAATTTCATGATTAAAATTGCATTTCATGGACAACTTGTATTTCCTAATAAAACTAAAATCTCACTGGGCCTGGAGTTGAGCTTATGTTCTATTTTTTAGACTTCTGATCTAACACAGGCCATTTTCTACAGTTCTATAAATTTTTCATCTTGGCGTTCAATGGCAGAATATAAGCCATATAAATTATTTCAATCCCAAATCATTTGTAAAAAGCAATCTCCTCACAGTTCCTCTCTTTCATAGCCTCTCTTTATTTTGATCTCTGGTAAAGATTATGTTTTTAATCTTAGGTAAGAATTTCTTCCTTTTAATTCTCAAAAGGTCCATGTTTTCTGTGCCTTTTTCCCCCATTTAAAATTGATTCTGTGACTGTGTTTCAATTGTGCAATCAGTTTCCTGTTTTGATTAATAAATGTTTGCAAATAATAGAATCTGTCCTTATGCTTTTTGCCTCCCTTTACTCTCCCAGAAGAAGCTTTGCATGGCTAGCAAAATTCTCAGATAACACTGGAAATAAATCTTAATGTCTTTGCCCGTGATAGTCCTAGACCTTATCATCCTTTTTTTTTTTTTTAACCCAGTGATGATTGCTTATCAGTACATGTAGTCCCTATTCATATGGTCGATGCACCAGGTACCATCCTAGGAAGACAGTCAGAATACACCACACCATTGCTAAGACTAACAGAAAACTACAAAGAAGGAACATGGGATGGACAGACAATCTCAGAATGAAAGGCATCTGCATTATTGGAGCTTTCAAGATTAGTTCCCTTATTTTACTCTCCCTGGAGTGGGAGGATCGCAAATTAAATTCGTCAACAGCTACCAATCAAAACAAACCAGAGAA
>NW_017209521.1:0-3254 GCF_001704415.2 Capra hircus | reverse complement strand
CCTTCCCGTGGATCTCGTGTGCTCTCCCTTTCGAGCTTCCACGAGACTTTTCCCACGAGGCTTTCCCACAGGGCTGTCCCACGTGCCACCGTGGTGAAGTCGACCTTGGGCTTGAAAGTCGAGGCAGTGCAGGGAAAACAGGTTTCCCTGGAATGGACTGAGACATCTGGGCACTCTGGGAATGGTTGTCACGACCCTGGACTTCCTCTCGCCTTTCCTGTGGAGAGCACCACCTCTTGAGATGCAACGGGAACGCCGAAATTCTTTCCCCACCAAGCAGGGAAAGGATCCCTCCTCTCTAGCTAGGAGGCGGAAACGGGCTCCTCTGGATGTGGGCGGGACTCTCGTACTTCCTCTCGAGTGTCGACGGGTATGTGGGGGAACTTCTTGAGTTGCAGGAAGGGTGTGAAGGACGCTTTGCAAGTTCCAGAGGTTAGGTGTGATTAGCGTCGAGATGCCTCAGTGGAAATGGGCCTCATCTCGCCTGGAGGGAGAACCTCCTGAATTTTCTCGAGTTGCGGCAGGTGCTCTCGACTTACGACAGGGGGACCTCAGGGACCCGCTCTGGTGGACTCAGGAAAGGACAGTCCCCATGCAAGTTGCTCGGGGCCTCTCGGATTCCTCTCCGTCGATGCCGGGGCCTAAGACTTGTGTGTGAGTCGGTGCCGGAACCTGAGTTTCCTAACAGTGCTGACATGGATCTTGGGTACTTCTGAAGTCTCCCCAGGGAGTCAGTCCTCGTCTCGAGTGGGGGCATGCACGTGCGCTTTCCTCCCGAGCTGTAGCAGCAGTGTCACACTTCTTGGCGATTGGATCATGGTATCAGTGGCTTTCCCTGAAGGCTTTCCCTCGAGGCTTTTCCACGAGGCTTTCCCACAGGGCTGTCCCACGTGCCACCGTGGTGTGAGTTGATCCTCGGCTTGAAAGTCGAGGCAGTGCAGGGAAAACAAGTTTTCCCTGGAATGGACTGAGACATCTGAGGGGAATCTGGGAATGGTGGCACGACCCTGCAGTTCCTCTCCCCTTTCCTTGTGGAGAGCGCCTCCTCTTGAGATGCGATGGGAATGCCGGGAATTCTTTCCCGACCAATCAGGAAAGGATCGCTCATCTCGAGCTACGAGCAGAAACGGAGCTCTCTGGATGTGGCCGGGACACTCGTGCTTCCTCTTGAGTGGAGACGGGTATGTCGGGGAACTTCTTGAGTTGCAGCATGACTGTGAAAGACTCTTTGGAAGTTCCAGAGGTTAGGTGTTATTAGCCTCGAGACGCCTCAGCGGAAATGGGCCTCATCTCGCCTGGAGGGGAGAACTTCCTGGATTTTCTCGAGTGTGGCAGGTGCTCTAGAATTACGACGGGGACCTCAGGAACCCTCTCCGGTGTCCTGAGGAAAGGCCAGGCTCCATGCGAGTTGTTCGATGGCCTCTTGGATTACTCTCCCGTTGATGCCGGGGTCTGAGACCTTGTACGGAGTCGCGGTGCCGGAACCTGAGGATTCCTCTCCAGTGCTGACATGGATCTTGGGTACTACTGGAGTCTCCCGAGGGAAGTCAGTCCTCGTCTCGAGTGGGGGCATGCACGTGCGCTTTCCTCCCGAGCTGTAGCAGCAGTGTCACGCTTCCCTTCGCGTGAATCAAGGGGATCTGTGCTTTCCCTCGAGGCTTTCTCACGAGGCTTTCCCACAGGGCTGTCCCACGTACCACCATGGTGTGAGTTGATCCCCAGCTTGAAAGTCGAGGCAGTGCAGGGAAAACAGGATTTCCTGGAATTGACTGAGACATCTGGGGACTCTGGGAATGGTGGCATGACAGGGAGTTCCTCTCGCCTTTCCTGTGGAGAGTGACTCCCCGAGAATTCTTTCGCTATCACGCTGGGAAAGGATCCCTCCTCTCGAGCTATGAGTCGGAAACGGGGCTCCTCTGGATGTGGGCGGGACTCTCGTGCCTCCTCTCGAGTGGAGACGGGTATGTCGTGGAACTTCTTGAGTTGCAGCAAGGTGTGAAGGATCCTTTGGAAATTCCAGAGCTTAGTGTGATTAGCTCGAGACGCCCAGCGGAAATGGCCCATCTCTCCTGGAAGGGACAACCACCTGGATTTTCTCAAGTTTGCGGCAGTGCTCTCGACCTATGACGGGACCTCAGGGAACCGCTCTGTTGGCCTGAGGAAATGCCAGTCCCATGCGAGTTGCACGGTGGCCTCTCAGGTTTCCTCTCCCGTCGATGCCTGGGCCTAAGACCTTGTTTGGAGTCGGTGCCAGAACCAGAGGATTCCTCTCCAGTGCTGACATGGATCTTGGGGTACTTCTGGAGTCTCCCCAGGGGAGTCAGTCCTCGTCTCGAGTGGGGAATGCCACGTGTGCTTTCTCCGAGCTGTAGCAGCAGTGTCACGCTTCCCTTCGCGTGGATCAAGGGATCTGTGGCTTTCCCTCGAGGCTTTCCCACGAGACTTTCCCACGAGGCTTTCCCACAGGGCTGTCCCACGTGCCACCGTGGTGAAAGTCGACCTGGGCTTGAAAGTCGAGGCAGTGCAGGAAAACAGGTTTCCCTGGAATGGACTGAGACATCTGGGGGACTCTGGGAATGGTGTCACGACCCTGGACTTCCTCTCGCCTTTCCTGTGGAGAGCACCACCTCTTGAGATGCAACGCGGAACGCCGGAAATTCTTTCCCCACCAAGCAGGGAAAGGATCCCTCCTCTCTAGCTAGGAGCGGAAACGGGGCTCCTCTGGATGTGTGGCGGGACTCTCGTACTTCCTCTCGAGTGTCGACGGGTATGTGGGGGAACTTCTTGAGTTGCAGGAAGGTGTGAAGGACGCTTTGCAAGTTCCAGAGGTTAGGTGTGATTAGCGTCGAGATGCCTCAGTGGAAATGGGCCTCATCTCGCCTGGAGGGGAGAACCTCCTGAATTTTCTCGAGTTGCGGCAGGTGCTCTCGACTTACGACAGGGACCTCAGGGACCCGCTCTGGTGGACTCAGGAAAGGACAGTCCCCATGCAAGTTGCTCGGGGGCCTCTCGGGATTCCTCTCCCGTCGATGCCGGGGCCTAAGACTTTGTGTGGAGTCGGTGCCGGAACCTGAGGTTTCCTAACAGTGCTGACATGGATCTTGGGGTACTTCTGAAGTCTCCCCAGGGGAGTCAGTCCTCGTCTCGAGTGGGGGCATGCACGTGCGCTTTCCTCCCGAGCTGTAGCAGCAGTGTCACACTTCTTGGCGATTGGATCATGGTATCAGTGGCTTTCCTGAAGGCTTTCCCTCGAG
>NW_017209520.1:0-3256 GCF_001704415.2 Capra hircus | reverse complement strand
CTTTGTAAGTTCCATAGGTTAGATGTGATTGGCCTCAAGACGCCTCAGCGGAAATGGGCCTCATCTCGCCTGGAGGGGAGAACCTCCTGGATTTCTTGGGTTGCGGCAGGTGCTCTCGACTTCCGACTGGTCCTCAGAGACCCGCTCTGCTGGCCTCAGGAAAGGACAGGTCCCCATGCGAGTTGTTCGGGGCCTCTCGGGATTCCTCTCCCATTGATGCCGGGGCCTAAAGACCTCGTGTGGAGTCGGTCCCGGAGCCTGAGGATTACTCTCCAGTGCTGACATGGAACTTGGGGTACTTCTGGAGTCTCCCCAGCGGAGTCAGTCCTCGTCTCTAGTGGGGGCATGCACGTGAGCTTTCCTCCCGAGCTGTAGCAGCAGTGTCGTGCTTCCCTTTACATGGATCAAGGATCTGTGGCTTTCCATTCCGTCTTTCCCAGGAGGCTTCCCAGGAGGCTTTCCCACAGGGCTGTCCCACGTGCCACCGTGGTGTGAGTCGATCCTCGGTTTTGAAAGTCGAGGCAGTGCAGGGAAAACAGGTTTCCCTGGAATGGACTGAGACATCTGGGGGACTCTGGGAATGGTGGCACGACCCTGGAGTTCCTCTCGCCTTTCCTTTGGAGAGAGCCTCCTCTTGAGATGCGACGGAAACGCGGGGAATTCTTTCCCGACCACGCAGGGAAAGGATCCCTCCTCTTGAGCTAGGAGGCAGAAAAAGGTTCTCCTCTGGATGTGGCGCGGGACTCTCGTGCTTCCTCTCGAGTGGAGACGGGTAAGTCGGGGAACTTCTTGAGTTGCAGCAAGGGTGTGAAGGACCCTTTGGAAGTTCCAGAGGTTAGGTGTGATTAGCCTCGAGACGCCTCAGCGGAAATGGGCCTCACCTCGCCTGGAGGGGAGAACCTCCTGGATTTTCTCGAGTTGCGGCAGGTGCTCTCGACTTAAGACGGGGTCCTCAGGGACCCGCTCTGGTGGCCTCAGGAAAGGCCAGTCCCATGCGAGTTGCTCGGGGGCCTCTCGGGATTCCTCTCCCATCGATGCCGGGGCCTAAGACCTTGTGTGGAGTGTGTTCCAGAACCTGAGATTCCTCTCCAGTGCTGACATGGATCTTGGGGTAATTCTGGAGTCTCCCCAGGGGAGTCAGTCCTCGTCTCGAGTGGGGGCATGCACGTGCGATTTCTCCCGAGCTGTAGCAGCAGTGTCACGCTTCCCTTAGCATTGATCAAGGGATCTGTGGCTTTCCCTCGAGGCTTTCCCACGAGGCTTTCCCACAGGGCGTGCCAATCCCGGTGTGAGTCGATCCTCGGCTTGAAAGTCGAACAGTGCAGGGAAAAACAGGTTTCCCTGGAATGGACTGAGCATCTGGGGGACTCTGGGAATGGTGGCAGGACCTGGGGTTCCTCTCGCCTTTGCTGTGGAGAGTGCATCCTCTTGAGATGTGACGGAACGCCGGGATTCTTTCCGACCACGCAGGGAAAGGATCCCTCCTCTCGAGCTAGGAGGCGGAAACGGGGCTCCTCTGGATGTGGGCCAAAACTCTATTGCTTCCTCTCGAGGGGAGACGGGTATGTCGGGGAACTTCTTGAGTTGCAGCAAAGGGTGTGAAGGACCCTTTGGAAGTTCAGTGATTAGCTGCGATTAGCTCGAGACGCCTCAGCGGAAATGGGCATCATCTCGCCTGGAGGGGAGAACCTCCTGGATTTTCTCGAGTTGCGACAGGTGCTCTCGACTTACGACGGGGACCTCAGGGACCCGCACTGTGGCCTCAGGAAAGGCCCAGTCCCCATGCGAGTTGCTCGGGGGCCTCTCGGCATTCCTCTCCCGTTGATGCCAGGGCTTAAGACCTTGCGTGGAGTCGGTGTCGGAACATGAGGATTCCTCTCCAGTGCTGAGATGGATCTTGGGGTACATCTGGAGTCTCCCAAAGGGAGTCAGTCCTCGTCTCGAGTGGGGGTATGCACGTTCGCTTTCCTCCCGAGCTGTAGCAACAGTGTCACTCTTTCCTTCGCGTGCATCAAGGGATCTGTGGCTTTCCCTCGAGGCTTTCCCCCGAGGCTTTCCCACGAGGCTTTCCCACAGGGCTGTCCCTCGTGCCACCGTGGTGTGAGTCGATCCTCGGCTTGAAAGTCGAGGCAGTGCAGGGAAAACAGGTTTCCCTGGAATGGACTGAGACATCTGGGGGACTCAGGAATGGTGGTACGACCCTGTAGTTCCTCTCGCCTTTCCTGAGGAGAGCGCCTCCCCTTGAGATGCGACGGGAACGCGGGGAATTCTTTCCTGACCACCCAGGGAAAGGATCCCTCCTCTCGAACTAGGTGCGGAAACGGGGCTCCTCTGGATGTGGGCGGACTCTCGTGCTTCCTCTCGAGTGGAGACGGGTATGTCGGGGAACTTCTAGAGTTGCAGCAAGGGTGTGATGCACCTTTGGAAGTTCCAGAGGATACATGGATTAGCCTCGAGACGCTTCAGCGGAAATGGGCCTCATCTCGCCTGGAGGGGAGAACCTCCTGGATTTCTCGAGTTGCGGCAGGTGCTCTCGACTTACTACGGGAACCTCAGGGATCCGCTCTGGTGGCCTCAGGAAGCCCAGTCCCCATGCGAGTTGCTCGGGGGCCTCTCGGGATTCCTCTCCCGTCAATGTCGGTACCTAAGACCTTGTGTGGAGTCGGTGCCGGAACCTGAGGATTCCTCTCCAGTGCTGACATGGACCTTGGGGTACTTATGGGTCTCCCCCAGGGAGTCAGTCCTCGTCTCGAGTGGGGGCATGCACGTGCGCTTTCCTCCCGAGCTGTAGCAGCAGTGTCACGCTTCCCTTCGCGAGGATCTAGGGATCTGTGGCTTTCTCTCGAGGCTTTCCCACCAGGCTTTCCAACGAGGCTTTCCCACAGGGCTGTCCCACGTGCCACCGTTTAGTGAGTCGATCCTCGGCTTGAAAGTCGAGGTAGGGCAGGGAAAACAGGTTTCCCTGGAATGGACTGAGAATTCTGGGGACTCTGCTGGAGGTCCTCTCGCCTCTCCTGTGGAGAGCGCCTCCTCTTCAGAAGCGCGGGAACGCCGGGAATTCTTGAATGGCCACGCAGGGAAAGGATCCCTCCTCTCGAGCTATGAGGTGGAAACGGGCCTCCTCTGGATGTGGGCGGGACTCTCCTGCTTATTCTCGAGTGGAGACGGGTATGTCGGGGTAACTTCTTGAGTTGCAGCAAGGTTGTGAAGGACGTTTGGAAGTTTCCAGAGGTTAGGTGTGATTAGCCTCGAGACG
>NW_017209519.1:0-3257 GCF_001704415.2 Capra hircus | reverse complement strand
GTGGGCACGTGGGACAGCCTTGTGGGAAAGCCTCGTGGAAAGCCTCGAGGGAAAGCCACAGATCCCTTGATCCACGCGGAAGCGTGACACTGCTGCTTACAGCTCGGAAGGAAAGCGCACGTGCATGCCCCCACTAGAGACGATTACTGACTCCCCTGGGGAGACTCCAGAAGACCTCAAGATCCATGTCAGCACTGGAGAGGAATACTCAGGTTCTGGCACCGACTCCACACAAGGTCTTAGGCCCCGGCATCAACGGGAGAGGAATCCCGAGAGGCCCCCGAGCAACTGGCATGGGGACTGGCCTTTCCTGAGGCCACCAGAGCGGGTCCCTGAGGTCCCCGTCGTAAGTCGAGAGCACCTGCCACAACTCGAGAAAATCCAGGAGGTTCTCCCCTCCAGGCAAGATGAGGCCCATTTTCGCTGAGGCGTCTCCAGGCTAATCACACCTAACCTCTGGAACTTCCACAGGGTCCTTCACACACTTGCTGCAACTCAAGAAGATCCCCGACATTCTCGTCTCCACTCGAGAGGAAGCACGAGAGTCCCGCACACATCCAGAGGAGCCCCTTTTTCCCCTCCTAGCTCAAGAGGAGGGATCCTTTCCCTGCGTGGTTGGGAAAGAATTCCCGGCGTTCCCGTCGTATCTCAAGAGCAGGCGCTCTCCACAGGAAAGGCGAGAGGAACTTCAGGTCCTGCCACCATTCCCAGAGTCCCCCAGATGTATCAGTCCATTCCAGAGAAACGTGTTTTCCCTGCACAGCCTCGACTTTCAAGCCGAGGATCGACTCACACCACGGTGGCACGTGGGACAGCCCTGTGGGAAAGCCTCGGAAAGCCTCATGGGAAAGCCTCGAGGGAAAGCCACAGATCCCTAGATCCACGCGAAGGGAAGCGTGATACTGCTGCTACAGCTCGGGAGGAAAGCGAACGTGCATTCCCCCACTAGAGACGATTACTGACTCCCCTGGGGAGACTCCAGAAGTACCCCAAGATCCATGTCAGCACTGGAGAGGAAACCTCAGGTTCCGGCACTGACTCCACACAAGGTCTTAGGACCCAGCATCAAAGGGAGAGGAATCCCGAGAGGCCCGCGAGCAACTCGCATGGGGGACTGGCGATTCCTGAGGCCACCAGAGCGGGTCCTGAGGTCCCCATCGTAAGTCGAGAGCACCTGCCGCAACTCGAGAAAATCCAGGAGGTTCTCCCTTCCATGCGAGATGAGGCCCATTTCCGCTGAGGCGTCTCGAGGCTAATCACATCTAACATCTGGAACTTCCAAAGGGTCCTTCACACCCTTGCTGCAAGTCAAGAAGTTCTCCGACATACCCATCTCCACTCGAGAGGAAGGACGAGGGTCCGCCCACATCCAGTGGAGCCCCGTTTCCGCCTCGTAGCTCGAGAAGAGGGATCCTTTCCCTTCGTCTTCGGGAAAGAATTCCAGGCCTTCGCGTCGCATATCAAGAGGAGGCGCTTTCAACAGGAAAGACGAGAGGAACTCCAGGGCCTTGCCAGCATTCTAAGAGTCCCCAGATGTCTAAGTCCATTCAGGAAAACCTGTTTTCCCTGCACTGCCTCGACGTCCACGCCGAGGATCGACTCACACCACCGTGGCACGTGGGACAGCCCTGTTGGAAAGCCTCGTGGGAAAGCCTCAATGGAAAGCGACAGATCCCTTGATCCACACGTCAGCAAGCGTGACACTGCTGCTACAGCTCGTGAGGAAATGGCAGGGGCATGCCCCCCACACGAGATGAGGAATGACTCCCTGGCGAGACTCCAGAAGTACGGAAAGATTCATGTCAGCAATGGAGAGGCATCCTCAGGGTTGGCCCCGACTCCAAAAAGGTCTTAGCCCCGGCATCGACGGAGAGGAATCCCGAGAGGCTCCAGAGCAACTCGCTGGGGACTGGCCTTTCCTGAGGCCACCAGAGCCGTCCCCGAGGTCCGTGGAAAGCAAACTCGAGAAAATCCAGGAGGTTCTCCCCTCCAGGCGAGATGAGGCCCATTTCCGCTGAGGCGTCTCGAGGCTAATCACACCTTACCTCTGGAACTTCCAAAGGTACTTCACACCCTTGCTGCAACTCAAGAAGTTCCCCGACATACACGTCTTCACTCGAGAGGAAACACGAGAGTCCCGCCCTACATCCAGAGGAGACCCGTTTCCGCCTCATAGCTCGAGAGGGTTGATTCTCTCCCTGTGTCGTCGGGAAAGATTCCTGGCATTCCCGCGCATCTGAACAGGAGGCGTTCTCCACAGGAAAGGCGAAGGAAATCCAGGGTCGTGCCACCATTCCCAGAGTTCCCCAGATGTCTCAGTCCATTCCAGGGAAACCTGTTTTCCCTGCACTGCCTCGAATTTCAAGCCGAGGATCGATTCACACCACAGTGGCACGTGGGACAGCCTTGTGGGAAAGCCTCGTGGAAAGCCCGGGGAAAGCCACAGATCCCTTGATCCACGCGAAGGGAAGCGCGACACTGCTGCTACAGTTCGAGAGGAAAGCCCATGTGCATGCCCCACACGAGACGAGGACTGACTCCCCTGGGGAGACTCCAGAGGTTCCCCAAGATCCATGTCAGCACTGGAGGGGAATCCTCAGGTTGCAGCAACGACTCCACACAAGTCTTAGGCCCCGGCATCGACGGGAGAGGAATCCCGAGAGGCCCCCGAGCAACTCGCATGGGGACTGACCGTTCCTGAGGCCACCAGAGCGGGTCCCTGAGGTCCCCGTCGCAAGTCGAGAGCACCTTCTGCAACCCGAGAAAATCCAGGAGGTTGTCCCTCCAGGCGAGATGAGGCCCATTTCCAATGAGGCGTCTCGAAGCTAATCAAAAACTAACCTCTGGAACTTCCAAAGGGTCCGTCACACCCTTGCTGCAACTCAAGAATTTCCCCGACATACTCGTCTCCACTCGAGAGGAAGAACGACAGTCCGCCCACATCCAGAGGAGCCCCGTTTCTGCTCCTAGCTCGAGAGGAGGGATCCTTTCCCTGCGTGGTCGGTCAAGTATTGCCGGCGTTCCGGTCGCATCTCAAGAGGAGCCGCTCTCAACAGGAAAGGCGAGAGGAACTCCAGGGTCGTGCACCATTCCCAGAGTCCCCCAGATGTCTCAGTCCTCTGCATGGAAACTGTTTTCCCTGCACTGCTCCACTTTCAAGCCGAGATCGACTCACACCACGGTGGCACGTGGGACAGCCTTGTGGGAAAGCCTCGTGGGAAAGCCTCGAGGCAAAGCCACAGATCCTGATCCACGCG
>NW_017209518.1:0-3259 GCF_001704415.2 Capra hircus | reverse complement strand
CTTGATCCACGCGAATGGAAGCGCGAACAGTGCTGCTACAACTCGAGAGGAAAGTGCACGTGCCATGCCCCCACTCGAGAGGAGACTGACTCCACTGGGGGAGACTCCAGAAGTACCCAAGATCCATGTCAGCACTGGAGAGGAATCCTCAGTTCCGGCACCGATTCCCACACAAGGTCTTATGCCCCGGCATCGACGGGAGAGGAATCCCGAGAGGCCCCGAGCAACTCGCATGGGGACTGGCCTTTCCTGAGGCCACCAGAGCGGGGGGTCCCTGAGGTCCCAGTCGTAAGTCGAGAGCACCTGCTGCAACTCGAGAAAATCCATTAGGTTCTCCCCTCCAGGCGAGATGAGGCCCTTTTCCGATGAGGCTCCTCAAGGCTAATCACAATTAAACGCTGGAATTTCCCACGGGTCCTTCACACCCTTGCTGCAACTCAAGAAGTTCCCCGTCATACCCGACTCCACTCGAGAAGAAGGACGAGAGTCCCGCCCACATACAGAGGAGCCCCGTTTCCGCCTCATAGCTCTAGAGGAGGGATCCTTTCCTTGCGTGGTCTGGAAAGTATTCCCGGCGTTTCCGTCGCATCTCAAGAGGAGGCGCTCTCCACTTGAAACGGGAGAGGAACTCCAGGTTAGTGCCACCGTTCCCACACTCCCCCAGATGTCTCATTCCATTCCACAGAAACCATTTTTCCCTACACTGCCTCGGCTTTCAAGCTGAGGATCGACTCACACCACGGTGGCATGTGGGACAGCCCTGTGGGAAAGCCTCGTGGGAAAGTCTCCTGAGAAAGCCTCGAGAGAAAGCCACAGATCCCATGATCCACGCGAAGGGAAGCTTGACACTGCTGCTACAGCTCGGGTGGAAAACCCACGTGCATATCTCCACTCGCGACGAGGAATGACTCCCTGGGAGACTCCAGAAGTACCCAAGATCCATGTCAGCACTGGAGAGGAATCCTCAGGATCTGACACAGACTCCACACAAGGTCCCAGGGCCCGGCATTGACGGGGAGAGGAATCCCGAGAGGCCCCCGAGCAACTGCATGGGGACTGGCCTTTCCTGAGGCCACCAGAGCGGGTCCCTGAGGTCCCAGTCGTAAGTCGAGAGCACCTACCGCAACTCGAGAAAATCCATTAGGTTCTCCCTCCAGGCGAGATGAGGCCCTTTTCCGATGAGGCTCCTCGAGGCTAATCACACCTAAACGCTGGAATTTCCCAAGGGTACTTCACACCCTTGCTGCAACTCAAGAAGTTCCCCGTCATACCCGACTCCACTCGAGAAGAAGGACGAGAGTCCCCCCCACATACAGAGGAGCCCCGTTTCGCCTCATAGCTCGAGAGGAGGGATCCTTTCCCTGCGTGGTCGGGAAAGTATTCCCGGAGTTTCCGTCGCATCTCAAGAGGAGGCGCTCTCCACTTGAAACGGGAGAGGAACTCCAGGTTCGTGCCACTGTTCCCACACTCCCCGAGATGTCTCATTCATTCCACGGAAACCTTTTTTCCCTGCACTGCCTCGACTTTCAAGCTGAGGATCGACTCACACCACGGTGGCATGTGGGACAGCCCTGTGGGAAAGCCTCGTGAGAAAGTCTCCTGAGAAAGCCTCGAGGGAAAGCCACAGATCCCATGATCCACGCGAAGGGAAGCGTGACACTGCTGCTACAGCTCGGGAGGAAAACCCACGTGCATATCCCCACTCGCGAAGAGGAATAACTCCCCTGGGAGACTCCAGAGGTACCCAAGATCCATGTCAGCACTGGAGAGGAATCCTCAGGATCCGGCACAGACTCCACACAAGGTCCCAGGGCCCGGCATCGACGGGAGAGGAATCCCGAGAGGCCCCGAGCAACTGCATGGGGACTGGCCTTTCCTGAGGCCACCAGAGCGGGTCCCTGAGGTCCCAGTCGTAAGTCGAGAGCACCTGCCGCAACTCGAGAAAATCCAGGAGGTTCTCCCCTCCAGGCGAGATGAGGCCCATTTCTGCTGAGGCGTCTCGAGGCTAATCACACCTAACCTCTCGAACTTCCAAAGGGTCCTTCACACCCTTGCTGCAACTCAAGAAGTTCCCCGACATACCCGTCTCCACTCGAGAGGAAGCACGAGAGTCCGCCCACATTCAGAGGAGCCCCGTTTCCGCCTCCTAGCTCGAGAGGAGGGATCCTTTCCCTGCGTGGTCGGGAAAGAATTCCCGGGTTCCCGTCGCATCTCAAGAGGAGGCGCTCTTCACAGGAAAAGCGAGATGAACTCCAGGTCCTGCCACCATTCCCAGAGTCCCCCAGATGTCTCAGTCCATTCCAGGGAAACCTGTTTCCCTGCACTGCCTCGACTTTCAAGCCGAGGATCGACTCACACCACAGTGGCACGTGGGCAGCCCTGTGGGAAAGCCTCGTGGGAAAGCCTCGAGGGAAAGCCACAGAACCCTTGATCCACGCGAAGGAAGCGTGACACTGCTGCTAAAGCTCGGGAGGAAAGCGCATGTGCATGCCCCCACTCGAGTAGAGGACTGACTGTCCTGGGGAGACTCCAGAAGTACCCAAAGATCCATGTCAGCACTGGAGAGGAATCCTCAGGTTGCGGCACCGAATCCACAGAAGGTCTTAGGCCCCGGCATCTACGGGGAGAGGAATCCCGAGAGGCCCAAGAGCAACTCGCATGGGGACTGGCCTTTCCTGAAGCCACCAGAGCGGGTCCCTGAGGTCCCCATCGTAAGTCGAGAGCACCTGCCGCAACTCGAGAAAATCCAGGAGGTTCTCCCCTCCAGGCGAGATGAGGCCCATTTCCGCTGAGGCGTCTCGAGGCTAATCACATCTAATATCTGGAACTTCCAAAGGGTCCTTCACACCCTTGCTGCAACTCAAGAAGTTCCCCGACATACCCGTCTCCACTCGAGAGGAAGCACGAGAGTCCCGCCCACATCCAGAGGAGCCCGTTTCCGCCTCCTAGCTCGAGAGGAAAGATCCTTTCCCTGCGTGGTCGGGAAAGAATTCCCGGGTTCCCGTCGCATCTCAAGAGGAGGCGCTCTCCACAGGAAAGGCGAGAGGAACTCCAGGGTCGTGCCACCATTCCCTGAGTCCCCCAGATGTCTCAGTCCATTCCAGGGAAATCTGTTTTCCCTTCACTGCCTCGACTTTAAAGCCGAGGATCGACTCACACCACAGTGGCACGTGGGAAAGCCCTGTGGGAAAGCCTCCGTGGGAAAGCGAAAGCCTCGAGGGAAAGCCACAGATCCCTTGATCCACGAAATGGGAAAGCG
>NW_017209517.1:0-3259 GCF_001704415.2 Capra hircus | reverse complement strand
GCGGGAAACGGGCTCCTCTGGATGTGGGCGGGACTCTCGTGCTTCCTCTTGAGTGGAGTCGGTATGTCGGGGAACTTCTTGAGTTGCAGCAAGGGTGTGAAGGACCCTTTGTAAGTTCCAGAGGTTTAGGTGTGAGTAGCTCGAGACGCCTCAGAGAAATGGGCCTCATCTCGCCTGGAGGGGAGAACCTCCTGGATTTTCTCGAGTTGCGGCAGGTGCTCTCGACTTACGACGGGGACCTCAGGGACCCGCTCTGTGGCCTCAGGAAAGGCCAAGTCCCCTTGGAGTTGCTCGGGGGCTCTCGAGGGCCTCTTGGGTTTCCACTCCCGTCGATTCTGGGGCTAAAACCTTGTGTGGAGTCAGTGCCAGAACCTGAGGATTCCTCTCCAGTGCTGACATGGATCTTGGGTACTTCTGGAGTCTCCCCAGGGGAGTCAGTCCTCGTCTCGAGTGTGGGGCATGAACGTGTGCTTTCCTCCCGAGCTGTAGCAGCAGTGTCACGCTTCCCTTCGCGTGGATCAAGGGATCTGTGGCTTTCCCTCGAGGCTTTCCCACAAGGCTTTCCACGAGGATTTCCCAAATGGCTGTCCCACGTGCCACCATGGTGTGAGTCGATCCAGGGCTTGAAAGTCGAGGAATTGCAGGGAGAACAGGTTTCCCTGGAATGGACTGAGACATGTGGGGTCTCTGGGAATGTGGCACGACCCTGGAGTTCCTCTCGCCTTTCCTGTGGAGAGCGCCTCTTCTTGACATGCTATGGGAACCCGGGAATTCTTTCCCGACCACGCAGGGAAAGGATCCATCCTCTCGAGCTAGGGCGGAAACGGGGCTCCTCTGGATGTGGGCGGGACTCTCGTGCTTCCTCTCGAGTGGAGACGGGTATGTCGGGGAACTTCTTGAGTTGCAGCAAGGGTGTGAAGGACCCTTTGTAAGTTCCAGATGTTAGATGTGATTAGCCTCGAGACGCCTCAGCGGAAATGGGCCTTATCTCGCCTGGAGGGGGAACCTCCTGGATTTTTTCGAGTTGCGGCAGGTGCTCTCGACTTACGATGGGGACCTCAGGGACACGATCTGTGGCCTCAGGAAAGGCCAGTCCCCATGCGAGTTGCACGGGGGCCTCTCGGGATTCCTCTCCCTTCGATGCCGGGGCCTAAGACCTTGTGTGGAGTCGGTGCTGGAACCTGAGGATTCCTCTCCAGTGCTGGATATGGATCTTGGGGTACTTCTGGAGTCTCCCCAGTGGAGTCAGTCCTCGTCTCGAGTGGGGGCATGCACGTGCGCTTTCCTCCCGAGCTGTAGCAGCAGTGTCACTCTTCCCTACGCGTGGATCAAGGGATCTGTGGGCTTTCCCTCGAGGCTTTTCCCATGAGGCTTTCCCAGGAGGCCTTTCCCACAGGGCTGTCCAACGTGCCATCGCGATGTGAGTCGATCCTCGCTTGAAAGTCGAGGCAGTGCAGGGAAAACAGGTTTCCCTGGAATGGACTGAGACATCTGGGGGACTCTGGGAATGGGGCCTGATACTGGAGTTCCTCTCGCCTTTCCTGTGGAGAGTGCCTACTCTTGAGATGAGACGGGAACGCTAGGAATTCTTTCCCGACCACGCAGGGAAAGGATCCCTCCTCTCCGAGCTAGCAGGCGGAAACGGGGCCAATCTGGATATGGGCGGGAACCTCGGGTTCCTCTTGAGTGGAGTACGGGTATGTCGGGGAAATTCTTGAGTTGCAGCAAGGGTGTGAAGGACCCTTTGGAAGTTCCAGAGTTTAAGTGTGATTACCCCCTTGTTGCCTCAGCGGAAATGGGCCTCATCTCGCCTGGAGGGGAGAACCTCCTGGATTTTCTCGAGTTGCAGCAGGTGCTCTAGACTTACGATGGGGACCTCAGGGACCTGTTCTGTTGGCCTCAGAAAAGGCCAGTTCCCATACGAGTTGCTTGGGGGCCTCTCGGGATTCCTCTCCCGTCGATGCTGGGGCCTAAGACCTTGAGTGGAGTCGGTGCCGGAACCTGAGGATTCCTCTCCAGTGCTGACATGGATCTTGGGGTACTTCTGGTGTCTCCCCAGGGGAGTCAGTCCTCGTCTCGGGTGGGGGCATGCACGTGCGCGTTCCTCCCGAGCTTTAGCAGCAGTGTCACGCTTCCCTTCCCGGGATCAAGGGATCTGTAGCATTCCCTCGAGGCTTTCCTAGGAGGTTTCCCACGAGGCTTTCCCACAGGGCTGTCCCACGTGCCACCGTGGTGTGAGTCGATCCTCGGCTTAAAGTCGAGGCAGTGCAGGGAAAACAGGTTTCCCTGGAATGGACTGAGACATCCAGGGGACTCTGGAATGGTGGCACGACCCTGGAGTTCCTCTCGCCTTTCCTGTGGAGAGCGCCTCCTCTTGAGATGTGACAGGAACACCGGGAATTCTATCCCGACCACGCAGGCGAAGGATACCTCCTCTCGAGCTAGGAGGCGGAATCGGGGCTCCTCTGGATGTGGGCGGGACTGTCGTGCTTCCTGTCGAGTGGAGACGGGTATGTCGGGGAACTTCTTGAGTTGCAGCAAGGGTGTGAAGGACCCTTTGGAAGTTCCAGAGGTTCGGTGAATATCCTGGAGACGCCTCAGCAGAAATGGGCCTCATCTCGCCTGAGGGGAGAACCTCCTGGATTTTCTCGAGTTGCGGCAGGTGCTCTCGACTTACGACGGGGACTTCAGGGACCCGCTCTGGTGGCCTCAGGAAAGGCCAGTCCCCATGCTAGTTGCTCTGGGCCTCTTGGGATGCCTCTCCCGTCAATATTGGTGCCTAAGGCCTTGTGTGGAGTCGGTGCCAAAACCTGATGTTTCCTCTCCAGTGCTGACATGGATCTTGGGGTACTTCTGGAGTCTCCCAGGGGAGTCAATCCTCGTCTCGAGTGGGGGCATGCACGTGCGCTTTCCTTCCGAGCTGTAGTAGCAGTGTCACGCTTCCCTTCACGTGCAACAAGGGATCTGTGGCATTCCCCTCGAGGATTTCCCACGAGGCTTTCCACAGGGCTGTCCCACGTGCCACCGTCTGTGAGTCGATCCTCGGCTTGAAAGTCGAGGCAGTGCAGGGAAAACAGGTTTCCCTGGAATGGACTGAGACATCTGGGGGACTCTGGGAATGGGGCCTGATCCTTGAGTTTTCTCGCCTTTCCTGTGAGAGCGCCTCCTCTTGAGATGCGACGGGAACGCTAGGAATTCTTTCCCGACCACGCAGGGAAAGGATCCCTCTCTTCGAGCGAGCAGGCCGGAACGGGCCACT
>NW_017209516.1:0-3259 GCF_001704415.2 Capra hircus | reverse complement strand
TTTCCCTCGAGGCTTTCCACAGTTTCCCACGAGGCTTTCCCACAGGGCTCTCCCACATGCCACCGGATGTGAGTCGATCCTCGGCTAGAAAGTCGAGGCAGTGCAGGGAAATCAGGTTTCCTGGAAATGGACTGAGACATCTGGGGGACTCTGGGAATGGTGGCACGACCCTGGAGTTCCTCTCGCCTTTCCTGTGGAGAGCGCCTCGTCTTGAGATGCGACGGGAACGCCGGGAATTCTTTCCCGACGCGCAGGATAAGGATCCCTCCTCTCGAGCTAGGAGGCAGAAACGGGCTCCTCTGGATGTGGGCAGAACTCTCGTGCTTCCTCTCGAGTGGAGACGGGTATGTCGGGGAACTTCTTGAGTGGCAGCAAGGGTGTGAAGGACCGTTTGCACGTTCCAAAGGTTAGGTGGGATTAGCCTCGATACGCCTCAGTGGAAATGGGCCTCATCTCGCCTGGAGGGGAGAAGCTCCTGGATTTTCTCGAGTTGCAGCAGGTGCTCTCGACTTACGACGGGGACCTCAGGGACCCGCTCTGGTGGCCTCAGGAAAGGCAGGTCCCCATGCGAGTTGCTCGGGGGCCTCTCGGGGATTCCCTCACGTCGATGCCGGGGACTAAGATCTTGTGTGGAGTCGGTGCCGGAACCTTTAGGGATTCCCCTCCAGTGGTGACATGGATCTTGGGGTACTTCTGGAGTCTCCCCAGGGGAGTCAGTCCTCGTCTCGAGTGGGGTCATGCACGTGCGCTTTCCTCCCGAGCTGTAGTAGCAGCAGTGTCACACTTCCCTTCGCCGTGGATCAAGGGATCTGTGGCTTTCCCTCGAGGCTTTCCCACGAGGCTTTCCCACGAGGCTTTCCCATAGGGCTGTCCCACGTGCCACCGTGATGTGAGTCGATCCTCGGCTTGAAAGTCGAGCAGTGCTGGGAAAACAGGTTTCCCCGGAATGGACTGAGACATCTGGGGGACTCTGGGAATGGTGGCACGACCCTGGAGTTCCTCTCGCCTTTCCTGTGGAGAGCGCCTCCTCTTGAGATGCGACGGGAACGCCGGGAATTCTTTCCCGACCACGCAGGGAAAGGATCACTCCTCTCCAGCTAGGAGGCGGAAACGGGGCTCCTCTGGATTTGGGGGGGACTCTCTTGCTTCCTCTCGAGTGGAGACGGGTATGTCAGGGAACTTCTTGAGTTGCCAGCAAGGGTGTGAATTACCCTTTGGAAGTTCCAGATGTTAGGTGTGATTAGCCTCGAGAAGCCTCTGGGAAATGGGCCTCATCTCGCCTGGAGGGGAGTACCTCCTGAATTTTCTCGAGTTGTGGCAGGTGCTCTCAAATTACGACGTGGGAACACAGAGACCCGACTGGTGGCCTCAAGAAAGGCCAGTCCCCATGCGAGTTGCTCGGGGGCCTCTTGTGATTCCCCTCCCGTTAATGCCAGGACCTAAGATCTTGGGTGGAGTTGGTGCCGGAACCTGAGGTTTCCTATCCAGTGCTGACATGGATCTTGGTGTACTTCTGGAGTGTCCCTAGGGGAGTCAGTCCTCGTCTCGAGTGGGGGCATGCACGTGCGCTTTCCTCCCGAGATGGGGCAGCAGTGTCATGTTCCCGTCGTGTGGATCAAGGAATCAGTGGCTTTTCCTCGAAGCTTTATCACAAGGCTTTTCCCACGAGGCTTTTCCATAGGGCTGTCCCAAGTGCCAACGTGGTGTGAGTCGATCCTCGGCTTGAAAGTCGAGGCAGTGAAAAGGGAATACAGGTTTCCCTGGAATGTACTGAGACATCGGGGGACTCTCGGATTGGTGGCACGACCCTGGAGTTCCTCTCGCCTTTCCTGTGGACAGGGCCTCCTCTTGAGATGCTATGGGAACACCGGGAATTCTTTCCCGACTACGCAGGGAAAGGATCCTCCTCTCGAGCAAAGAGGCGGAAACGGGGTTCTTCTGGATGTGGGCGGGACTCTGGTGCTTCCTCTCGAGTGGAGACAGGTGTGTCGGGGAACTTCTTAAGTTGCAGCAAGGGTGTGAAGGACCCTTTGGAAATTCCAGACTTTAGGTGTGATTAGCCTTGAGACGCCTCAGCGGAAATGGGCCTCATCTCGCCTGGAGGGGAGAACTTCCTGGATTTTCTCGAGTTGTGGCAGGTGCTCTCGACTTACGATGGGAACCTCAGGGACATGCTCTGGTGGCCTCAGGAAAGGCCAGTCCCCATGCGAGTTGCTCGGGGCCTCTCGGTATTCCTCTCCCATCGATGCGGGCCTAAGACCTTGTGTGGAGTCGGTGCCGGAACCTGAGATTCCTCTCCAGTGTTGACATGGATCTTGGGGTAGTTCCTGGAGTCTCCCCTGTGGAGTCATTCCTCGTCTCGAGTGGGGGCATGCACGTGCGCTTTCCTCCCGAGCTGTAGCAGCAGTGTCACGCTTCCCTTCGCGTGGATCAAGGGATCTGTGGCTTTCCCTCGAGGCTTTCCCACGATGCTTTCCCACGAGGCTTTCCCACAAGGGCTGCCCAGTGCCACCGTGTGTGTGAGTCGATCCTCGCTTGAAAGTCGAGGCAGAGCAGGGAAAACAGGTTTCCCTGGAATGGACTGAGACATCTGGGGGACTCTGGGAATGGTGGCACGACCCTGGAGTTCCTCTCGCCTTTCCTGTGGAGAGTGCCTCCTCTTGAGATGCGACGGAAATGCCGGGAATTCTTTCCCGACCACGCAGGGGAAGGATCCTCTCTCTCGAGCTAGGAGGCCGAAACGGGGCTCCTCTGGATGAAGGCGGGACTCTCGTGATTCCTCTCGAGTGGAGACAGGTATGTCGGGGAAATTCTTGAGTTGCAGCAAGGGTGTGAAAGACCCTTTGTAAGTTCCAGACGTTAGGTGTGATTAGCCTCGAGATGCCTCTGGGGAAATGGGCCTCATTCTCCCTGGAGGGGAGAACCTCCTTGATATTCTCGAGTTGCGGCAGGTGCTCTCGACTTATGACGGGGACCTCAGGGACACGCTCTGGTGGCCTCAGGAAAGGCCAGTCCCCATGTGAGAAGCTCGGGGGCCTCTTGGGATTCCTCTCCCATCGATGCTGGGGCCTAAGACATTGTGTGGAGTCAGTGCCAGAACCTGAGGATTCCTCTCCAGTGCTGACATGGATTTGGGGTACTTCTGGAGTCTCCCAGGTGAGTCAGTCCTCATATTGGGGCATGCATGTGCAATTTCCTCCAGAGCTGTAGCAGCAGTGTCACTCTTCCCTTCGCGTGGATCCAGGAATCTGTGGCTTTC
>NW_017209515.1:0-3263 GCF_001704415.2 Capra hircus | reverse complement strand
AAGCAGGGATTTCAGCTTGACGGGGACTTGCTGCTCCTCTTCGCCCCGAGGAGGCTCGCTTCCCTCTGGCTGCTGTGCACGTCGCCTATCAGGCGGGGGCCAGGGCTCTCCTCCAGCAGGTCTTGCCTCAGGGGCTGCTTCCCCTGAGTTGGGGCTGTGGGCAGGAACCCAGACACGCAGGATCAGGCCCCAAACACACTGCACATGTCTCTGCTGGGGAGGAGAGTGCTAGGGAACCTACGTCTGTCATACACTTTCTGGGCACCCAAGGAATCAGCCTCCGTGTGTGCGGGCTGAAAACCCCAGCCAGGGGACCTGGGAGCCTGGTGCTCCTCCGTGTGGCGCTGAATCTGGCGGCCAAGCAACCGCTGGAGGAGCCCTGCAGTTGCCCTTCCCTTCCCTCTGACAGAATTCTCACTGGCTGGAGCCCTTGGCAGTGTGCAAACCCACCAGCCCCTAAGCTCTCCTTAAGGAGGACTGGACCTAAGTGCAAAGGCAAGGCAGGATTGGAGCTGAGGCAAGAAAGGCGCCAGTGGCGACTCCCAGGCTCCTGCTGCCTGCTCCTTCCTGGAGAGGCAGCCTAAAAGCAAGGCAAGTCTGGGCAAGGCCTAGCCCCCGGCAGAGCATCCTCGCGCCAGGAACTCTGCCAGATCGGGGCTCTGAGCAGAGCTAGAGCTCTGCCGTACTGGAGGCGCGCTTAGCTCCGTGCAAGCAGGGCTTTCAACTTGACGGGGCTGGGCTGCCTCCTCTTCCCCGAGGAGGCTCGCTTCCCTGCTGGCTGTGCACTCGCCTATCAGGCGGGGGCGCAGGGCTCCTCCAGCAGGTCTTGCCTCAGGGGCTGCTTCCCCTGAGTTGGGGCTGTGGCAGGAACCCAGACACGCAGGATCAGGCCCCAAACACCTGCACATGTCTCTGCTGGGGAGGAGAGTGCTAGGGAACCTACGTCTGTCATACACTTTCTGGGCACCCAAGGAATCAGCCTCCGTGTGTGCGGGGCTGAAAACCCAGCCAGGGGCCCTGGGAGCCTGGTGCTCTCGGTGCGGCGCTGATTCTAGGCGGCCTAGAAACCGCTGGAGGAGCCCTGCAGTTGCCCTTCCCTTCCCTCTGACAGAGCTCTCACTGCTGAAGCCCTTGGCAGTGTGCAACCCACCACCCCCTAAGCCCTCCCCAACGACGCCTGGCACCTATGTGCAAAGGCAAGGCAGGATTGGAGCTGAGGCAAGGAAGGCACCAGTGGCGTCTCCGCAGGCTCGCTCAGACAGCTCCTTCCTGGGGAGGGAGCCTAAAAGCAAGGCAAGTCTGGGCAAGGCGAGCCCCCGGCGAGCAGCCTCGCGCCAGAAACTCTGCCAGATCGGGGCTCTGAGCAGAGCTAGAGCTCTGCCGTACTGGAGGCCACTTAGCTCCGTGCAAGCAGGGCTTTCCTCTGACTGGGCTCGGCTGCCTCCTCTTCTCCCGAGGAGGCTCGCTACACTGCTGGCTGTGCTCTCGCCTATCAGGCGGGCGCGCAGGGCTCCTCCAGCAGGTCTTGCCTCAGGGGCTGCTTCCCCTGAGTTGAGGCTGTGGGCGGGAACCCAGACACGCAGGATAAGGCCCCAACCACCTGCACATGTCTCTGCTGGGGAGGAGAGTGCTAGGGAACCTACGTCTCTCACACACTTTCTAGGCACCCACGGAGTCAGCCTCTGGGAGTGTGGGATGCAAAACCCAGCCAGGGGCCCTTGGAACCTGGTGCTCTCCGTGCGGAGCTTTGTCTGGCGCGGCCAAGGAACCGCTGAAGGAGCCCTGCTGTTGCCCTTCGCTTCCCTCTGACAGAGCTTTCACTGCTGGAGCCCTTGGCAGTGTGCAACCCACCAGCCCCTAAGCCCTCCTCAAGGACGCTTGGGACCTAAGTGCAAAGGCAAGGCAGGGGTAGAGCTGAAGCCAGGAAGGCGCCAGTGGCGTTTCCGAGCCTCACACAGCCTGCTCCTTCCTGGGGAGGGAGCCTTAAAGCAAGGCAAGTCTGCGCAAGGCTCGCCTATGGCAGAGCATCTTGGTGCCAGGAACTCTGCCAGATCGGGCCTCTGAACAGAGCTAGAGATCTGCCGTACTGGAGTCGCACTTAGCTTCGTGTAAGCAGGGATTTCAGCTTGACGGGACTTGCTGCCTCCTCTTCCCCGAGGAGGCTCGCTTCCCTGCTGGCTGTGCACTCGCCTATCAGGCGGGGGCGCAGGGCTCCTCCAGCAGGTCTTGCCTCAGGGGCTGCTTCCCCTGAGTTGGGGCTGTGGGCAGGAACCCAGACACGCAGGATCAGGCCCCAAACACCTGCACATGTCTCTGCTGGGGAGGAGAGTGCTAGGGAACCTACGTCTGTCATACACTTTCTGGGCACCCAAGGAATCAGCCTCCGTGTGTGCGGGGCTGAAAACCCCAGCCAGGGGACCTGGGAGCCTGGTGCTCTCCGTGTGGCGCTGAATCTGGGCGGCCAAGCAACCGCTGGAGGAGCCCTGCAGTTGCCCTTCCCTTCCCTCTGACAGAATTCTCACTGCTGGAGCCCTTGGCAGTGTGCAACCCACCAGCCCCTAAGCTCTCCTTAAGGAGGACTGGGACCTAAGTGCAAAGGCAAGGCAGGATTGGAGCTGAGGCAAGAAAGGCGCCAGTGGCGACTCCCAGGCTCCTGCTGCCTGCTCCTTCCTGGAGAGGCAGCCTAAAAGCAAGGCAAGTCTGGGCAAGGCTAGCCCCCGGCAGAGCAGCCTCGCGCCAGGAACTCTGCCAGATCGGGGCTCTGAGCAGAGCTAGAGCTCTGCCGTACTGGAGGCGCACTTAGCTCCGTGCAAGCAGGGCTTTCAACTTGACGGGGCTGGCTGCCTCCTCTTCCCCGAGGAGGCTCGCTTCCCTGCTGGCTGTGCACTCGCCTATCAGGCGGGGCGCAGGGCTCCTCCAGCAGGTCTTGCCTCAGGGGCTGCTTCCCCTGAGTTGGGGCTGTGGGCGGAACCCAGACACGCAGGATAGGCCCCAACCACCTGCACATGTCTCTGCTGGGGAGGAGAGTGCTAGGGAACCTACGTCTCTCACACACTTTCTAGGCACCCACGGGTCAGCCTCTGGAGTGTGGGGATGCAAAACCCAGCCAGGGGCCCTTGGAACCTGGTGCTCTCCGTGCGGAGCTTTGTCTGGGCGGCCAAGGAAACCGCTGAAGGAGCCCTGCTGTTGCCCTTCGCTTCCCTCTGACAGAGCTTTCACTGCTGAGCCCTTGGCAGTGTGCAACCCTTGGCAGTGTGCAACCC
>NW_017209514.1:0-3266 GCF_001704415.2 Capra hircus | reverse complement strand
GAGTCGATCCTGGGCTTGAAAGTGGAGGCAGTGCAGGGAAAAACAGTTTTCCCTGGAATTGGACTGAGACATCTGGGGACTCTGCGAATGGTGGCACGACCCTGGAGTTCCTCTCGACCCTCCTGTGGAGAGTGCCTCCTCTTGAGATGCGACGGAACGACCGGGAATTCTTTGCCAAACACGCAGGGAAAGATCCCTCCGCTCGAGCTTTGAGGCGGAAACGGGGCTCCTTTGGATGTGTTCAGGAGTCTCGTGCTTCCTCTCGAGTGGAGACGGGTATGTCGGCGAACTTCTTGAGTTGCTGCAAGGGTGTGAAGGACCCTTTGGAAGTTCCAGATGTTAGATGTGATTAGCCTCGAGACGCCTCAGCGGAAATAGGCCTGATCTCGCCTGGAGGGGAGAAACTCCTGGATTTTTCCGAGTTGCGTCAGTGCTCTCAACTTACAACGGGGACCTCAGGGACCCGTTCTTTGGCCCTAGGAAAGGCCAGACCCATGCGAGTTGCTCGTGGGCCTCTCGGATTCCTCTCCTTCGATGCCGGGGCCTAAGACCTTGTGTGGAGTCAGTGCCGGAACCTGAGGATTCCTCTCCAGTGCTGACATGATCTTGGGGTACTTCTGGAGTCTCCCCATGGGAGTCAGTCCTCCTCTCGAGTGGGGGCATGCACGTGTGCTTTCCTCCAGCTTTAGCAGCAGTGTCACGCTTCCCTTCGCGTGGATCAAGGGATCTGTGGCTTTCCCTCGAGGCTTCCCACGAGACTTCCTCAAGATGCTTTCCCACGAGGCTTTCCCACAGGGCTGTCCCACGTGCCACCATGGTGTGAGTCGATTTCTCGGCTTGAAAGACGAAGCAGTGCAGGGAAAACAGGTTTCCCTGGAATGGACTGAGACATCTGGGGGACTCTGGGAATGGTGGCAAGACCCTGGAGTTCCTCTCGCCTTTCCTGTGGAGGTCGCCTCCTCTTGAGATGCGACGGGAACGCCGGGAATTCTTTCCCGAATACGCAGGGAAAGGATCCCTCTCTCGAGCTAGGAGGAGGAAAGGGGACTCCTCTGGATGTGGGCAGGATTCTCGTGCTTCCTCTCGAGTGGAGACGGGTATGTGGGGGAACTTCTTGAGTTGCAGCAAGGGGTGTGAAGGACCCTTTATTAGTTCAGAGTTTAGTGTAATTAGGTTCGAGAAGCCTCAGTGGAAATGGGCCTCATCTCGCCTGGAGGGGAAAATCTCCTGGATTTTCTTGAGTTGCGGGCAGGTGCTCTGGACTTACGACGGGGACCTCAGGGACCCGCTCTGGTGGCATCAGAAAGGCCAGTCCCATGCGAGCTTCAGATCTCGGATTCCTCTCTCGTCGATGCTGGGCCTAAGACCTTGTGTGGAGTCGGTGCCAGAACCTGAGGATTCCTCTCCAGCGCTGACATGGATTTTGGGGTACTTCTGGAGTCTCCCCAGGGGACTCAGTCCTCGTCTCGAGTTGGGGCATGCACGTGCGCTTTCCTCCTAGCTGTAGCAGGAGTGTGGGGCTTCCCTTCACGTGGATCAAGGGATCTGTGGCATTCCCTCGAGGCTTTCCCAGGAGGCTTTCCCACAGGGCTGTCCACGTGCCACCGTGGTGTGAGTCGATCCTCGGCCTTGAAAGTCGAGGCAGTGCAGGGAAAACAGTTTTCCCTGGAATGGACTGAGACATCTGGGTGACTCTGAGAATGGTGGCACGACCCTGGAATTCCTCTCGCCTTTCCTGTGGAGAGCGCCTCCTCTTGAGATTCCACAGGAACGCCGGAATTCTTTCCGACCACGCAGGGAAAGGATCCCACCTCTCGAGCTAGGAGGCGGAAACGGGGATCCTCTGGATGTGGTCGGGACTCTCGTGCTTCCTTTCGAGTGGAAACGGGTATGTCGGGGAACTTCTTGAGTTGCAGCAAGGGTGTGAAAGGCCTTTGGAAGTTCCAGAGTTTAGGTGTGATTAGCTCGAGATGCCTCAGCGCAAATGGGTCTCATCTCGCCTGGAGGGAGAACCTCCTGGATTTTCTCGAGTTGCGCCAGGTGCTCTCGACTTACGACGGGGACCTAAGGCGCCCGCTTGGTGGCCTCAGGAAAGGCCAGTCCCCATCCGAGTTGCTCGGGAGCCTCTCCTGATGTCTCTCCCTCTCCAGTGCTGTCTTGGATCTTGACTGGCCTTTCCTGAGGCCACCAGAGCGGTCCCTGCGGACCCGCCGTAAGTCGAGAGCACCTGCCCGCAACTGGAGAAAATCTAGGATGTTCTCCCCTCCAGGCAAAATGAAGCCTATTTCCGCTGACACATCTCAAGGCTAAGCACACTTAAACTCTGGAACTTCCAAAGGGTCCTTCACACCCTTGCTGCAAATCAAGAAGTTCCCCCCGACATACCGTCTCCACTCAAGAGGAAGCACGATAGTTCCGCCCACATTCAGAGGAGCCCCGTTTCCGCCTCATAGCTCGAGAGGAGGGATCCTTTCCCTGCGAGGTCGGGAAAGAATTCCCGGCGTTCCGTCGCATCTCAAGAGGAGGCGCTCTCCACAGGAAAGGCGAGCCGAACTCCACGGACATGCCACCATTCTCCGAGTCCCCCAGATGTCTCAGTCCATTCCAGGGAAACCTGTTTCCCCGCACTGACTCGACTTTCAAGCCGAGGATCGACTCACCACCACTTGGCACGTGGGACAGCCGTGTGGCCTAGCCTCGTGGGAAAGCCTCGTAGGGAAAGCCTCGAGGGAAAGCCACAGATCCCTTGATCCACGCGAAGGGAAGCACGACACTGCTGCTACAGCTGGGGAGGAAAGCGCACGTGCATGCCTCAACCGAGACGAGGACTGACTCCCCTGGGGAGACTCCAGCAGTACACCAAGATCCATGTCAGCACTGGAGAGGTATCCTCAGGTTACAGCACCGACTCTACGTAAGGTCTGAGGCCCGGCATCGACGGAGAGAGGAATCCGGAGAGGCCCGAGGAACTCGCATGGGGACTGAATTTCCTGAGGCCACTAGAGTGGGTCCCTGAGTTCCCCATGGTAAGTCTAGAGCACCTGCCGCAGCTCGAGAATATCCAGGAGTTTCTCCCCTCCAGGCGAGATGAGGCCCATTTCCATTGAGGCATCTCGGGGCTAATCACACCTAACCTCTAGAACTGCCAAGGGTCCTTCACACCTTTGCTGCAACTCAAGAAGTTCCCCAACATACCCGTCTCACTCGAGAGGAAGCACGAGAGTCCGCCCACATGAGGAGGAGCCCGTTTCCACCTCTCATAGCTC
>NW_017209513.1:0-3267 GCF_001704415.2 Capra hircus | reverse complement strand
TTAAAAAGAAAATCACTGTTGAATTTATCATCATGGAAGACACAGTTAAGTCAATACCACGCAAGTATCTGTTTTTCGCATTTTCCTTAGAAATACTAGAAGCGCCATTTTGTTAAAAACAAGACAACAGGCCAAATGGGGTCACTTATGCTAAGCCCCACATCATCATGCTATGCTGTGCTTAGTTGCTCAGTCTTGTCCAACTCTTTGTGACCTCACGGACTGTAGCTCGCCAAGCTCCTCTGTCCATGGGGATCCTCCAGGCAAGAATACTGGAGTGGGTTGCCATGCTCTCCTCCAGGGGATCTTCCCAACCCAGGAATGTAACAGGGGTCTCCTGCATTTCAGGCAGATTCTTTACCAGCTGAGCCACCAGGGAAGCCCCCCGCATCATCATACTGAGACTTAATTACAATTTCAGCTCTCTTAGAAATGGAATTTTAAACCAGACAATCAGGAATTGCCCTGATAAACACTAGTTAGGTTAGCAAGATAGAGCCCTGTCATCTCTGAAGGGAAAGTAACTGTGTAATCACCAATGTATTTTTTGCCTAGTGTAACTTTCTTTTTCCTGCTCTCCTCCGCCTATAAAAATCTTTCATTTTGTACAGTGCCTTGGAGCTCCTTTCATTTTGCTAGATCGAATGCTGCCTGATTCTTGAATCACTGAATAAAGCCAATAAGATCTTAAAATTTTACTCAGTTGAATTTTGTTTTATAACAATTTATAATGGAATGAAAGATGGGAATTAACAGAAAATTAGAGAGAGAAAGAGCTAAAATAACAAAAAATGCATAAATTCTTGACATTTATCGTTTTTAAGAGTGAAGTATGGTAAAAAAAAAATCTGAACCTGTAATGTGACAACAGATATAGGAACAGCCAATTTTAATATATTTATACTATGTGCAGTAGAAGATGTAATACAGTAGGATCAGAAGACATACATTTATTCAAGATTGGAGCCTGGTCAAAGAGGGCCATTGTCAGGGCCAGTTTCATAATTTGCTTGGCCCCATGCAAAATCAAAAGACAAAGCCCCTTGTTCAAAAAGGACATCGCTAATGCTACATGCAAGTGAGGCGATAAAAAACAGAGAACATGCATTTTGCGTTTATCTCCTCAGTTCACATGCATGTGTCATTGTCTCCTGGGCTTCACTTACAAAACACAAGTTCAAAGATAAAATTATTGTTTAAAGACAGTGACTTCAGGGTGTTAAAATAATGGCAGGACCCTCCTGAACGTGGAGCCCTGTGGGACTGCACAGGTCACATGCCCAGCAAGCCAGCCCCAGGTGCTGTCGTAGACATGTGCCACTCATTTCCCTCTTCAAGAAAGGACCTTCTGTAAATAACACACAGGGAACTGCTGTATAGCACAGAGAACCATACTGTAATAACCTGTAATAGAAAAGAATTTGGAAAAAGAATATACATATGTACGTGTGTGTGTGTGTGTGTGTGTGTGTGTGTGTGTGTGAGTTGCCTCAGTTGTGTCCAACGCTATTCGACCTATGGACTGTAACCCACCAGGCCCCAATGTCCATGGGATTCTCCAGACAAGAATACTGGAGTGGGTTGCCATTCCCATCACTAGGGGATCTTCCCACCCAGGGATCAAACCTGAGTCTCCTACATTGAAGGCAGATTCTGTACTGTCTGAGCCACCAGGGAAGCCTGTATATGTACATGTATATGAATATGTATATAACAGAATCATTTGGCTATACGATTGAAACAAAACACAACATTGTAAATTAACTACATCAATAAAACAGATTTTAAAATTTGACAGAAAGGGGAAAAAAAAAGAAAAAAAAGGACTCTTCTGCCCAGAAGCGAGGAGTGTGGTTAGCTCGTGGGCTCTAGATGTGATTTTCTTCAGAATCTGCCTCAACTTTAGAGCCTGCTTGGCAATATTCTGGGCTTCCCTGGTGGCTCAGATGGTAAAGTGTCTGCCTGCAATGCGGGAGACCCAGGTTCGATTGCTGGGTCAGGAAGATCCCCTGGAGAAGGAAATGGCAATCCACTCCAGCACTCTTGCCTGGAAAATCCCATGGACGGAGAAGCCTGATAGGCTACAGTCCATGGAGTCACAAAGAGTTGGACATGATTGAGCAACTTCACTTTCACTTTCACTTTGGCAATATTCTTGGGAAGCACAATCCAAGAATTAAGCAAAAGCAGTCTTGTTAGGGGCTTCCCTGGTGACTCAGTGGTAAAGAATTTCTCTATAAGGCAAGAGACGTGGGTTTGATCCCTAGGTTGGGAAGATCCCCTGGAAGAGGGCTTGGCAACTCACTGCCGTATTCTTGCCTAGAGAATCTCATGGACAGAGGAGCCTGGTGAGCTACAATCCATAGGGTTGCAAAAAGCCAGACACGACTGAAGCAACTGAGCACGCATGCACGACCTTCTCAGGGCAACTCCCAGTGATGACTGAGCAAAGCTCTGGTACTCCAGACTGGCCATTTCCACCCAACCTGGGGCTCCTCTGATGGTACCTTTTGCTTGGACCTCCTGCTGAGCGGTCAGCAGTTAGATCTGCAATGCTGCATGCTGGCTCCTGGCCCAATTCCACTTCTGCCCGTTTCCTTTTCTACTAAAGCTTTTGCATTCCTAGTTTCAACTCAATATCTGCTACCCACAGAATCCTTAATCTGTGGCAGCTTCATTTGGAAATTAGGTCTAGAATAATGGATACAGAGCATTTCCCTGATGGTACAGTGGATAAGAATCTTCCTGCCAATGCTGGGGACATAGGCTCAATCCCTGGCTGGGAATATTCCACAAGCTGAGGAGCAACTAAGCCCATGTGTTACAACTACTAGTCCACGTTCTGGAGCCCCGGAGCACAGGCTACCGAAGCCCATTGGTGCCTTAGAGCCTGTGCGCTCCAAAACAAGAGAAGCCACCACAACGCAGCAAGCCCTATGCACTGCATAGTGAAAGACCGAGTACTTACTTTAGAAAAACTAGAGAGAGCCACGCACAGCAACAAAAACCCATTTGCAAGTCATAAAATAAAATAAAATAATGTTATCATAGAACATCCAGGCAAATAAAGAATCGCAATGTAGTCAGGAGCATACGAAGCCGCGCGAGGCCCAAGCAAACATTAACATAAACATTATTGAACCACTGAGCTGGCCCTGTTTGGGATAGGAATCAGAACGGAGAGGACAGCGTGGAGGCCAAACAAGGAAACGCAGACATTGACAAACTAACAGCTAGACTATATCTATTAGCTCAGAGTAGCTTAAC
>NW_017209512.1:0-3267 GCF_001704415.2 Capra hircus | reverse complement strand
CTTACGACGGGGACCTCAGGGACCCGCCTCTGGCCTCAGAAAGGCCAGTCCCCATGCGAGTTGCTCTCGGGCCTCTCGGGATTCCTCTCCTCGATGCGGGCAAAGATCTTGTGTGGAGTAGGTGCCAGAACCTGAGCATTCCTCTCCAGTGCTGACATGGATCTTGGGGTACTTCTGGAGTCTCCCCACGGGAGTCAGCCGTCGTCTCGAGTGGGGGAATGCACGTGCGCTTTCCTCCCGAGCTGAAGCAGCAGTGTCACGCTTCCCTTTGCGTGGATCAAGGGATCAGGGGTTTCCCTCGAGGCTTTCCTCGAGGCTTTCCCAACGAGGCTTTCCCACAGGGCTGTCCACGTGCCACCGTGGTGTGAGTCGATCCTCGGCTTGAAAGTCGAGGCAGTGCAGGGGAAACAGGTTTCCCTGGAATGGACTAGACATCTGCGGGATCTGGGAATGGTGGCACGACCCAGGAGTTCCTCTCGCCTTTCCGGTTGAGAGCGCCTCCTCTTGAGATGCGACGGGAACGCCGGGAATTCTTTCCCGAGCACGCAGGGAAAGGATCCCTCCTCTCGAGCTAGGAGGCTGAAACGGGGCTCCTCTGGATGTGGGCGGACTCTCGTGCTTCCTCTCGAGTGGAGACGGGTATGTCGGGGAACTTCTTGAGTTGCAGCAAGGGTGTGAAGGACCCTTTGGAAGTTCCAGATGTTAGATGTGATTAGCCTGGAGACGCCTAAGCGGAAATGGGCCTCATCTCGCCTGGAGGGGAGAACCTCCTGGATTTTCTCGAGTTACGCAGGTGCTCTCGACTTACGACGGGGACCTCAGGGACCCGCTCTGGTGGCCTCAGGAAAGGCCTTTCCCCTTGCGAATTGCTCGGGGGGCCTCTCAGGATTCCTGTCCCGTCTATGCCGGGGCTAAGATCTTGTGTGGAGTAGGTGCCGGAACCTGAGCATTCCTCTCCAGTGCTGACATGGATCTTGGGGTACTTCTGGAGTCTCCCGAGGGGAGTCAGTCGTCGTCTCGAGTGGGGGAATGCACGTGCGCTTTCCTCCCGAGCTGAAGCAGCAGTGTCACGCTTCTCTTTGCGTGGATCAAGGGATCAGGGGCTTTCCCTCGAGGCTTTCCAACGAGGTTTTCCCACGAGGCTTTCCCACAGGGCTGTCCACGTGCCACCGTGGTGTGAGTCGATCCTCGCTTGAAAGTCGAGGCAGTACAGGAAAAACAGGATTCCCTGGAATGGACTGAGACATCTGGGGGACTCTGGGAATGGTGGCACGACCCTGGAGTTTCTCTCGCCTTTCCTGTGGAATGTGCCTCCTCTTGAGATGCGACGGGAACGCCGGGAATTCTTTCCGACCACGCAGGGAAAGGATCCCTCCTCTCGAGCTAGGAGGCGGAAACGGGGCTCCTCTGGATGTGGGCGGGACTCTCGTGCTTCCTCTCGAGTGGAGACGGGTATGTCGGGGATCTTCTTGAGTTGTAGCATGGTTTTGAAAGGACCATTTGGAAGTTCCAGAGGTTAGGTGTGATTAGCCTCGAGACACCTCTGCGGAAATGGGCCTCAACTCGCCTTTAGGGGAGAACCACCTGGATTTTCTCGAGTTGCGGCAGGTGCTCTCGACTTACGTCGGGAACCTCAGGGACCCGCTCTGGTGGCCTCAGGAAAGGCCAGTACCCATGCAAGTTGCTTGGGCGCTCTCGGGATTCCTCTCCAGTCGATGCTGGGGCCTAAGACCTTGGGTGGAGTCGGTGCTGGAACCTGAGGTTTCCTCTTCAGTGCAGACATGGATCTTGGGTTACTTCTGGAGGCTCTCCAGGGGAGTCAATCCTCGTCTCGAGTCGGGGCATGCACGAGCGCTTTCCTCCCGAGCTGCAGCAGCAGTGTGGCGCTTCCCTTCGCGTGGATCAACGGATCTGTGGCTTTCCCTCGTGGCTTTCCCACGAGGTTTTCCCACGAGTCTTTCCCACAGGGCTGTCCCACGTGCCACCGTGGTGTGAGTCGATCCTCGGCTTGAAAGTCGAGGCAGTGCAGGGGAAACAGGTTTCCCTGGAATGGACTAGACATCTGCGGGATCTGGGAATGGTGGCACGACCCAGGAGTTCCTCTCGCCTTTCCGGTTGAGAGCGCCTCCTCTTGAGATGCGACGGGAACGCCGGGAATTCTTTCCCGAGCACGCAGGGAAAGGATCCCTCCTCTCGAGCTAGGAGGCTGAAACGGGGCTCCTCTGGATGTGGGCGGGACTCTCGTGCTTCCTCTCGAGTGGAGATGGGTATGTCGGGGAACTTCTTGAGCTGCAGCAAGGGTGTGAAGGACCCTTTGGAAGTTCCAGATGTTAGATGTGATTAGCCTGGAGACGCCTAAGCGGAAATGGGCCTCATCTCGCCTGGAGGGGAGAACCTCCTGGATTTTCTCGAGTTGCGGCAGGTGCTCTCGACTTACGACGGGGACCTCAGGGACCCGCTCTGGTGGCCTCAGGAAAGGCCAGTCCCCTTGCGAATTGCTCGGGGGGCCTCTCAGGATTCCTCTCCCGTCTATGCCGGGGCTAAGATCTTGTGTGGAGTAGGTGCCGGAACCTGAGCATTCCTCTCCAGTGCTGACATGGATCTTGGGGTACTTCTGGAGTCTCCCGAGGGGAGTCAGTCGTCGTCTCGAGTGGGGGAATGCACGTGCGCTTTCCTCCCGAGCTGAAGCAGCAGTGTCACGCTTCTCTTTGCGTGGATCAAGGGATCAGGGGCTTTCCCTCGAGGCTTTCCAACGAGGTTTCCCACGAGGCTTTCCCACAGGGCTGTCCCACGTGCCACCGTGGTGTGAGTCGATCCTCGGCTTGAAAGTTGAGGCAGTACAGGAAAAACAGGATTCCCTGGAATGGACTGAGATATCTGGGGACTCTGGGAATGGTGGCACGACCCTGGAGTTCCTCTCGCCTTTCCTGTGGAATGCGCCTCCTCTTGAGATGCGACGGGAACGCCGGAATTCTTTCCCGAGCACGCAGGGAAAGGATCCCTCCTCTCGAGCTAGGAGGTGGAAACGGGGCTCCTCTGGATGTGGGCGGGACTCTCGTGCTTCCTCTCGAGTGGAGACGGGTATGTCGGGGATCTTCTTGAGTTGCAGCATGTTTTGAAGGACCATTTGGAAGTTCAGAGGTTAGGTGTGATTAGCCTCGAGACACCTCTGCAGAAATGGGCCTCAACTCGCCTTTAGGGAGAACCACCTGGATTTTCTCGAGTTGCGGGCAGGTGCTCTCGACTTACGTCGGGAACCTCTCAGGG
>NW_017209511.1:0-17924 GCF_001704415.2 Capra hircus | reverse complement strand
GCCGCTCAGGGGAGTTAGTCGTCGTCTTGTGTGGGGGCATGAACGTGCGCTTTCGCTCCGCGAGCTGTAGGGGGCAGCAGTGCCAAAACGCTTTCCCTTCACGTGGATCAAGGGATCTTCGGCTTTCCCGTCGAGGTCTTTCCCTCGAGGCTTTTCGCACGGGGCTTCCCACGTGCCATCGTGGTGTGAGTCGATGCTCAGCCTTAGAAATTCAGACTCCAGAAGTACCCCAAGATCCATGTCAGCACTGGAGAGGAAACCTCAGGTTCCGGACCGACTCCACACAGGGTCTTAGGCCCGGCATCGACGGGAGAGGAATCCCGAGAGGCCCCCGAGCAACTCGCATGGGGACTGGCCTTTCCTGAGGCCACCATAGCGGGTCCCTGAGGTCCCCGTCGTAAGGCGAGAGCACCTGCCGCAACTAGAAAAATCCAGGAGGTTGTCCCCTCCAGGCGAGATGAGGCCCATTTCCGCTGAGGCGTCTCGAGGCTAATCACACCTAACCTCTGGAACTTCCAAAGGGTCCTTCACACCCTTGCTGCAACTAAAGAAGTCCCCCAATACCCGTCTCTACTCGAGAGAGTAAGCAAGAGAGTCCCGCCACATCCAGAGGAGCCCCGTTTCGGCCTCCTAGCTAGAGAGGAGGGATCCTTTCTCTGCGTGGTCGGGGAAAGAATTCCCGGCGTCCTCGTCGCATCTCAAGAGGAGGCGCTCTCCACTGGAAGGCGAGAGGAACCCGGGCCTTGCCACCATTCCCAGAGTCCCCCAGATGTCTAAGTCCATTCCAGGGAAATCTGTTTTCCTCGACTGCCGCGACTTTCAAGCCGAGGATCGACTCACACCACAGTGGCACGTGGGACAGACCTGTGGAGAAAGCCTCCTGGGAAAGCCTCGTGGGAGAGCCTCCAAGGGAAAGGCACAGATCCTTGATCCAGGCCAAGGGAAGCGTGACACTGGCTGCTACAGCTCGGGAGGAAAGCGCACGTGCATGCCCCCACTCGAGACGAGGACTGACTCCCCTGGGGAGACTCCAGAAATACCCCAAGATCCATGTCAGCACTGGAGAGGAATCCTCAGGTTCCGGCACCGTCTCCCACACAAGGTTTGAGGCCCCGGCATCGACGGGAGAAGAATCCCGAGAGGACCCCGAGTCAACTCGCATGGGGACTGGCCTTTCCTGAGGCACCAGAGCGGGTCCCTGAGGTCGCCGTCGTAAGTCGAGAGCACCTGCCGCAACTTGAGAACATCCAGGAGGTTCTCCCCTCCAGGCGAGTTGAGGCCCTTTTCCTCTGAGGCGTCTTGAGGCTAACCATACCTCACATCTGGAACTTCCAAAGGGTCCTTCACACCCTTGCTGCAACTCAAGAAGTTCCCCGACATACCTGAGTCCACTCGAGAGATAGCACGAGAGTCCCGCCCACATCCAGAGGAGCCCCGTTTCCGCCTCATACCTCGAGGTCAGGTATCCGTTCCCTGCATGTTCGGGAAAGAATTCCCCGGTGTTCCCGTCGCATCTCATGAGGAGGCCGCTCTCCCACCGGAAAGGTGGAGGTACTCCAGGGTCGTGCCACCATTCCAAGAGTCCCCCAGATATCTCAGTCTGCCGGGGTCCAGCCCCGCTGGATCCAGGGAATTCGACGGATGGACGGCGTTGTCGTGGAAAGTCTTTTTTTATTTATTTAATGTAAGATTAGATTAAGAAATTATAGTGTAGTAAGAAGATTAACTGGAGGAAAAGGGCTGAATAGCTTGGTTTACGTGGAAGAGCAATAAAATTCCAGACAAGGAATTTTCACCATCTACGTTGGGCCACCAGCCCCTGCTTGAATATCTAAGGGTGCCTAGCCTTAAACTCCCTTTCGTGCAGGTCTTAACAGCCAGGCAAGAAAGAAGACCTGGCGAGCCTCCGCGCCCCTGGTGGAGATTCAACCTGAAGTTAAAGTAAAAAGCAGAGAGAAGGAAAGGGAGAGAAGAAGAAAGAGAGAAAAAGACACGGGGGGAGCCTGAGTCCCAAGAAACCAGGCGAGAGACTAGTTCGAGAAACTGGTCCGAGAAACTGGCCCCATCCTTTATTGTTCATAAAGCCTTTTATACTTTTGATAAAACATGGAGTTCAATGGGTAACAGAAAATTATGTAGCGTTCGCACCCCAGACTCTTTCTGTACATCATTTTGTATACAAAAGGTCTCTGGTGATTTACATTATCTTCTGGCCAAGAGGCTTGTTAAACACTTTTTGGCTCTCTTCCTTAATGAATGTTAATTTTGTTTCCTCTGAAGTGTTTTTCTTTAATCTGCATTTCCTTAAAGCATTAAAGTTACATCTCTATAGAACAAAGGTGCAGTGGGTTATAACAAAGAAGGTACTTAACTCAAAGATCTAATGTTGCTAATACCAGGTCTACTACTTGTTTTTTTAATATACCAACTCTATCTAAAAATAAAGGATATGAAAATTTAGCAGCAAGCATTGACCCAAAA
The DNA here is from genome assembly GCF_001704415.2 of Capra hircus. Classification (NCBI taxonomy): domain Eukaryota; kingdom Metazoa; phylum Chordata; class Mammalia; order Artiodactyla; family Bovidae; genus Capra; species Capra hircus. Next base: position 15,443 of record NW_017209511.1, on the reverse strand, counting down.
AATGAAACTTTTAATCCGTCCTATTATAAAGATTTTGACTCCTCGGATGCCCCTACATTCCTAGGATGTTTTAAGCTTCCTGTGCCTCCTGGGGAAAGGAGGCCTCAAACAATCACATGCCCAGCTGTAGGAGTCATGCAGGCAGGCTAGAAAGCATTCAGAGGGGTTTTTGGATTGAAACACTCTTTCAAATGCAGAAGACTAAAGCCCTGAATTGACTTTTTCCAGAAAATGTCAGAAGAGTGGAAAAGCAGAGCAAAAAAGCCGGCAGATTTTTGTTGGGGTACGTGCGTAGGAACTTCCAGAGGGGTCCCTGAAGTCTGAACACACCATGCCTATGTCAGCTTTCTTCCCCATGACGTTATCACGGGCGGGAGTCCTCATACTGGCTCCCAGCATCAGTCCAATTCAGAGGAACCTGTTTTCCATGCACTGCCTCGACTTTCACGCTGAGGATCAACTCACACCACGGTGGCACGAGGGAAAGCCCTGTGAGAAAGCCTCGTGAGAAAGCCTCCAGGGAAAGGCACAGATCCCTTGATCCACACGACGGGAAGCGTGACCCTGCTGCTACAGCTCGGGAGGAAAGCACACGTGCGTGCCCTCACTTGAGAGGAGGATTGACTCTCCAGGTGAGACTCCAGAAGAACCCCAATATCCATGTCAGCACTGCAGAGGAAACCTCAGGTTCCGGCCCCGAATCCACACAAGTTGTTCGGCCCGGGCATCAACAGGAGAGTTATCAAGAGAAGCCTCCCAGCATCTGGCATGGGGACTGGCCTTTGATGAAGCCACCAGAGCGGGTCCCTGAGGTCCCCGTCGTAAGTCGGGAGCACCTGCCGCAACTCGAGAAAATCCAGGAGGTTCTCCCCTCCAGGCGAGATGAGGCCCATTTCCAATGAGGTGTCTCGAGGCTAATTACATCTAATCTCTGGAACTTCCAAAGGGTCCTTCACACCCTTGCTGCAACTCAAGAAGTTCCCCGACATTCCCATCTCCACTCGAGAGGAAACACGAGGGTCCTGCCCACATCCAGAGTAGCCCCATTTCATCCTCCTAGCTAGAGATGAGGGATCCTTTCCCTGCTTGGTCGGGAAAGAACTTCCGGCATTCCCGTCGCATCTCAGGTGGAGGTGCTCTCCACAGGAAGGGAGAGAGGAACTCCATGGTCGTGCCACCATTCCAAGCGTCCCCAGATGTCTCAGTCCATTGCAGAGGATCTTGTTTTTACAGAGTTCTTAAACTTTCTGCCGAGGATTGCCTCACACCACGGTGGCACGGGGGACAGCCCTGTGGGAAAGCCTCGTGGGAAATCCTCTAGGAAAAGCCTAGAGGAAAAGCCACAGATCCATTGATCCACGCGACGGGAAGCATGACACTGCTGCTACAGCTCGGGAGGAAGGAGCATGCGCATGCCCCCACTCGAGACGAGGACTGATTCCCCTTGGGAGACTTCAGAAGTATCCCAAAAACATGTCAGCACTGGAGAGGAATACTCAGGTTCTGGCCCCCACTCCACCTGAAGGTCTTGGGCCCCGGCATCTACCGGTGAGGAATCCCGAGAGGCCCTCTAGCAACTCGCATGGGGACTGGTCTTCCTAAGGCCAACAGAACGGGTCCCTGAAGTCCCCGTCGTAAGTCGAGAGCACCTGCCACAACTCGAGAAAATGAAGGAGATTCTCCCCTTCAGGCGAGATGAGGCCCATTTCCACTGAGACATCTCGAGGCTAATCACACCTAACCTCTGGAACTTCCAAAGGGTCCTTCACACCCTTGTTGCAACTCAAGAAGTTCCAGGAGAGACCCGTCGCCACTACATAGGAATCACCAGGGTACCACCCACATCCAGAGGAGCCCCAATTCCCCCTCCTAGCTCAATGTGAGGGATGCTTTCCCTGATTGGCCGGGAAAGAATTCCTGTCGTACCTGTCGCATCTCAAGAGGAGGCACGCTCCACAAGAAAGGTGAGAGGAACTCCAGGGTCGTTCCACCATTCCAAGAGTCCCCCAGATGTCTCAGTCCGTTCCAGAGGAACTTGTTTACCCTGCACTGCCTCGACGTTCACGCGGAGGACCGACTCACACGATGGTGGCACGTGGGACAGCACTGTGGGAAAGCCTCGTGGGAAAGCCTCGTGGGAAAGACTCGAGGGAAAACAAGAAACCCCTTGATCAACACAACGGGAAAATTGACTCTGCTCCTAGTGCTCGGGAGAAAAGCGCACGTGCATGCCCCCATTGGAGACGAAGATGACTCCCCTGTGGACACTCCAGTAGTACCCCAAGATCCATGTCAGCACTGGAGAGGAAACCTCAGGTTCGGGCACCGACTCCAAACAAGGTCTTAGGCCCCGGCATCGACCGGAGAGGAATCCCGAGAGGCCCCTTAGCAACTCGCAAGTGGACTGGCATTTCCTGAGCGGACCAGAGCGGGTTACATAAGTCCCGGTCGTAACTGGAGAGCACCTGCTGAAACTCGAGAAAATCCAGGAGGTTCTCCCCTCCAGGCGAGATGAGGCCCATTTCCGCTGAGGCGTCTCGAGTCTAATCACACCTAACCTCTGGAACTTCCAAAGGGTCCTTCACACCCTTGCTGCAACTCAAGAAGTTCCCCGACATACCCGTCTCCACACGAGAGGAAGCACCAGAGACCCGCCCACATCCAGAGGAGCCCCGTTTCCGCCTCCTAGCTCGAGAGGAGGGATCCTTTCCCTGCGTAGTCAGGAAAGAATTCCTGGCGTTCCTGGCGCATCTCAAGAGGAGGCGCTCTCCACAGGAAAGGCGAGAGGAACTCCAGGGTCGTGCCACCATTCCCAGAGTCCCCCAGATGTCTCAGTCCATTCCAGGGAAACCTGATTTCCCTGCACTGCCTCGAATTTCTAGCCGAGGATCGACTCACACCACGATGGCACGTGGGACAGCCCTGTGGGAAAGCCTCGTGGGAAAGCCACGAGGGAAAGCCACAGATCCCTTGATCCATGCGAAGGGAAGCGTGACACTGCTGCTACAGCTCGGGAGGAAAGCGCACGTTCATGCCTCCACACAAGAAGACGACTAACTCCCCTGGGGAGACTCCAGAAGTACCCCAAGATCCATGTCCACACTGGAGAGGAATCCTCAGGTTCCGGCACCGACTCCACACAAGGTCTTAGGCCCCGGCATCGAAGGGAGAGGAATCCTGAGAGGCCCCCGAGCAACTCGCATGGCGCCTGGCCTTTCCTGAGGCCACCAGAGCGGGTCCCTGAAGTCCCCGTCGAAAGTCGAGAGCACCTGCCGCAACTCGAGAAAATCCAGGAGGTTCTCCCCTCCAGGCGAGATGAGGCCCATTTCCGCTGATGCGTCTCGACGCTAATCACACGTATCCTCTGGAAGTTCCAAAGGGTCCTTCACACCCTAGCTGCAACTCAAGAGGTTCCACGAGAGACCCGTCGCCACTCCATAGGAATTACCAGGGTACCACCCACATCCAGAGGAGCCACAATTTCCCCTCCTGGCTCAAGATGAGGGATCCTTACCCTGATTGGCCGGGAAAAATTCCTTTCGTACCTGTCGCATCTCAAGAGGAGGCACGCTCCACAAGAAAGGTGAGAGGAACTCCAGGGTCGTTCCACCATTCCAAGAGTCCCCCAGATGTCTCAGTCCTTTCCAGAGGAACTTGTTTACCCTGCACTGCCTCGACGTTCACGCGGAGGACCGACTCCCACGATGGTGGCACGTGGGACAGCCCTGTGGGAAAGCCTCGTGGGAAAGCCTCGTGGGAAAGCCTCGAGGGAAAACAAGAAACCCCTTGATCAACCCAACGGAGAAAATTGACTCTGCTCCTAATTCTCGGGAGAAAAGCGCACGTGCATGCCCCCATTGGAGACGAAGATGACTCCCCTGTGGAGACTCCAGTAGTACCCCAAGATCCATTTCAGCACTGGAGAGGAAACCTCAGGTTCGGGCACCGATTCCAAAAAAGGTCTTAGGCCCCGTCATCGACCGGAGAGGAATCCCGAGTGGCCCCTTAGCAACTCGCAAGTCGACTTGCATTACCTGAGCGGACCAGAGCGGGTTACATAAGTCCCGGTCGTAACTGGAGAGCACCTGCTGAAACTCGAGAAAACCCAGGAGGTTCTCCCCTGCAGTCGAGATGAGGCCCATTTCTGCTGAGGCGTCTCGAGTCTAATCACACCTAACCTCTGGAACTTCCAAAGGGTCCTTCACACCCTTGCTGCAACTCAAGAAGATCCCCGACATACGTCTCTCCACTCGAGAGGTAAGCACGAGAGTCCCGCCCACATACAGAGGAGCCCCGTTTCCGCCTCCTAGCTCGAGAGGAGGGATCCTTTCCCTGCATGGTCGGGAAAGAACTCCCGGCGTTCCTGTCTCATCTCAAGAGAAGGTGCTCTCCACAGGAGAGGCGAGAGGAACTCCAGGGTCGTGCCACCATTCCCAGAGTCCCCCAGATGTCTCAGTCCATTCCAGGGAAACCTGTTTTCCCTGCACTGCCTCGACTTTCAAGCCGAGGATCGACTCACACCACGGTGGCACGTGGGACAGCCCTGTGGGAAAGCCTCGTGGGAAAGCCTCCTGGGAAAGCCTCGAGGGAAAGCCACAGATCCCTTGATCCAAGCGAAGGGAAGCGTGACAGTTCTGCTACAGCTCGGGAGGAAAGCGCACTTGCATGCCCCCACTCGAGATGAGGACTGACTCCCCTGGGGAGACTCCAGAAGTACCACAAGATGCATGTCAGCACTGGAGAGGAATCCTCAGGTTCCGGCACCGACTCCACACAAGGTCTTAGGCCCCGGCGTCGAAGGGAGAGGAATCCCAAGAGGCCCCCGAGCAACTCGCATGGGGTCTGGCCTTTCCTGAGGCCACCAGAGCGGGTCCCTGAGGTCCCCGTCGTAAGTCGAGAGCACCTGCAGCAACTCGAGAAAATCCAGGAGGTTCTCCGCTCCAGGCGAGATGAGGCCCATTTCTGCTCAGGCGTCTCGAGGCTAATCACACCTAACCCCTGGAACTTCCAAAGGGTCCTTCACACCCTTGCTACAACTCAAGAAGTTCCCCAACATACCTGACTCCACTCGAGAGGAAGCACGAGAGTCCCGCCCACATCCAGAGGAGCCCCGTTTCCGCCTCGTACCTCGCGGTCAGGTATCCTTTCCCTGTATGTTCAGGAAAGAATTCCCGGTGTTCCCGTCGCATCTCATGAGGAGGGGCTCTCCACAGAAAAGGCGAGAGAAACTCAAGTGTCGTGCCATCATTCCAAGAGTCCCCCAGATATTTCAGTGTGCCGGGGTCCAGCCCCGCTGGATCCAGGGAATTCGACGGATGGACGGCGTTGACGTGGAAAGTCTTGCGTATTTATTAATGTAAGATGAGATTAAGAAATTATAGGGTAGTAAGAAGATTAACTGGAGGAAAAAGGCTGAATAGCTAGTTTTACGCGGAAGGCCAATAAAATTCCCGACAAGGAATTTTCTGGCGGACTCTGGGAATGGTGGCACGACCCTCGAGTTCCTCTTTCCTTTCCTGTGGAGAGCGCCTCCTCTTGAGTTGCGCCGGGAACGCCGGGAATTCTTTCACGACCACGCAGGGAAACGATCCCTCCTCTGGATCTATCAGGCGGAAACGGGGCTCCTCTGGATGTGGGCGGGACTCTCGTGCTTCCTCTCGAGTGGAGACGGGTTTGTCGGGGAACTTCATGAGTTGCAGCAAGGGTGTGAAGGACCCTTTGGAAATTCCAGAGGTTAGGTGTGATTATCCTCGAGACGCCTCAGCGGAAATGGGCCTCATCTCGCCTGGAGTGGAGAACCTCCTGGATTTTCTCGAGTTGCGGCAGGTGCTCTCGACTTACGACGGGGACCTCATGGACCCTCTCTGGTGGCCTCAGGAAAGGCCAGACCCCATGCGAGTTGCTCGGGGGCGTCTCGGGATTCCTCTCCCGTCGATGCCGGGGCCTAACACCTTGTGTGGAGTCGGTGCGGGAACCTGAGGTTTCCTCTCCAGTACTGACATGGACCTTGGGGTACTTCTGGAGTCTCCCCAGGGGAGTCAGTCGTCATCTCGAGTGGGGGCATGCACGTGCGCTTTCCTTACCGAGCTGTAGCAGCGGTGTCACGCTTCCCTTCGCGTATATCAAGGGATCTGTGGCTTTCCCTCGAGGCTTTCCCACGAGGCTTTCCCACGAGGCTTTCCCACGAGGCTTTCCCACGAGGCTATCCCACAGGGCTGTCCCACGTGCCACCGTGGTGTGAGTCGATCCTCGGCTTGAAAGAAGAGGCAGTACAGGGAAAACAGGTTTCCCTGGAATGGACTGAGGCATCTGGGAGACTCTGGGAATGGTGGCACGACCCTGGAGTTCCTCTCGCCTTTCCTGTGGAGAGCGCCTCCTCTTGAGATGCGACGGAAATGCCGGGTATTCTTTCCCGACCACGCAGGGAAAGGATCCCTCCTCTCGAGCTAGGAGGCGGAAACGGGGCTCCTCTGGATGTGGGCGGGACTCTCGTGCTTCTCTCGAGTAGAGACGGTTATGTCGGGGAACTTCTTGAGTTGCAGCAAGGGTGTGAAGGACCCTTAGTAAGTTCCAGAGGTTAGTGTGTTTAGCCTCGAGACGGCTCAGCGAAAATGGGCCTCATCTCGCCTGGATGGGAGAACCTCCTTGATTTTCTCGAGTTTCGGCAGGTGCTCTCGACTTATGACGGGGACCTCAGGGACCCACTCTGGTAGCCTCACGAAAGGCAAGTCCCCATGCGAGTTGCTCGGGGGCCTCTCGGGATTCCTCTCCCTTCGATGCTGTGGCCTAAGATCTTGTGTGGAGTGGGTGCCTGGGACCTGGGGATTCCTCTCCAGTGCTGACATGTATCTTGGGGTACTTCTGGAGTCTCCCCTGGGGAGTCAGTCCTCGTCTCGAGTGGGGGCATGCACGTGGGCTTTCCTCCCGAGCTGTAGCAGCACTGTCACCCTTCCCTTCGCGTGGATCAAGGGATCTGTGCCTTTCCCTCGAGGCTTTCCCACGAGGCTTTCCCACGAGGCTTTCCCACAGGGTTGTCCCACGTGCCAACGTGGTGTGAGTCGATCCTCGGCTTGAAAGTCGAGGCAGTGCAGGGAAAAGAGGTTTCCCTGGAATGGACGGAGACATCTGGTTGACTCTGGGAATGGTGGCAAGACCCTGGAGTTCCTCTCGCCTTTCCTGTGGAGAGCGCCTCCTCTTGAGATGCGACGGGAACGCCGGGAATTCTTTCCCGACCACGCAGGGAAAGGATCCCTCATCTCGGGATAGGAGGTGGAAACGGGGCTCCTATGGATGTTGGCGGGACTCTGGTGCTTCCTCTCGAATGGAGACGGGTATGTCGGGGAACTTCTTGAGTTGCAGCAAGGGTGTGAAGGACCCTTTGGAGTTCCAAGGGTAAGGTGTGATTAGCCTCGAGATACCTCAGCGGAAATAGGTCTCAGCCCAGCCTAGAGGGGAGAACCTCCTGAATTTTCTCGAGTTGCGGCAGGTGCTCTCAACTTACGACGGGGACCTCAGGGACCCGCTCTGGTGGCCTCAGGAAAGGCCAGTCCCCATGCGAGTTGCTCGGGGGCCTCTCGGGATTCCACTACGTTCGATGCCGGCGCCTAAGATCTTGTGTGGAGTCGGTGCCGGAACCTGAGGATTCCTCTCCAGTGCTGACATGGATCTTGGGGTACATCTGGAGTCTCCCCAGGGCAGTCAGTGCTCTACTCGAGTGGGGCTATGCACGTGCGCTTTCCTCCCGAGCTGTAGCACCAGTGTCACGCTTCCCTTCGCGGGGATCAACGGATCTGTGGCTTTCCATCGAGGCTTTCCCAAGAGGCTTTCCCACGAGGCTTTCCCACAGGGCTGTCCCACTTGTCACCATGGTGTGAGTCGATCCTCGACTTGAAATGTGGAGGCAGTGCAGGGAATACAGGTTTCCCTGGAATGGACTGAGACATCTGGGGGACTCTGGTAATGGTGGCATGACCCTTGAGTTCCTCTCGCCTTTCCTGTGGAGAGCGCCTCCTCTTGAGATGCGACAGGAACGCAGAGAATTCTTTCCCAAACACGCAGTGAAACGATCCCTCCTCTCCAGCTACGAGGGGGAAACGGGGCTCCTCTGGATGTGGGCGGGACTCTCGTGCTTCCTCTTGAGTGGAGAAGGGTATGTCGGGGAACTTCTTGAGTTGCAGCAAGGGTGTGAAGGACCCTTTGCAAGTTCCAGAGGTTAGGTGTGATTAGCCTCAAGACGCCTCAGCGGAAATGGGCCTCATCTCGCCTGGAGGGGAGAACCTCCTGGATTTTCTCGTGTTGCTGCAGGTGCTCTCGACTTACGACGGGGACCTCGGGGACCCGTCTCTGGTGGCCTCAGGAAAGGCCAGTCCCCATGCGAATTGCATGGGGGACTCTCGGGATTCCGCTCTCTTCGATGCCGGTGCCTAAGACCTTGTGTATAGTCGGTGCCGGAAACTGATGATTCCTCTCCAGTGCAGACATGGATCTTGGGGTACTTCTGGAGTTTCCCCAGGGGAGTCAGTCCGTCGTCTCGAGTGGGGGCATGCACGTGCGCTTTCCTCCCGAGCTGTATCAGCAGTGTCAGTCTTCCCTTCGCGAGGATCAAGGGATCTGTGGCTTTCCCTCGAGGCTTTCCCATGAGGCTTTCCCACGAGGCTTTCCACAGGGCTGTCCCACGTACCACCGTGGTGTGAGTCGATCCTCGGCTTGAAAGTCGAGGCAGTGCAGGGAAAACAAGTTTCCCTGGAACGGACAGAGGCATCTGCGGGACTCCGGTTATGGTGGCACGACCCTGGAGTTCCTCTCGCCTTTCCTGTGGAGAGCGCCTCCTCTTCAAATGCGACGGAAGCGCCGGGAATTCTTTCCCGACTACGCAGGGAAAGGATCCCTCCTCTTGAGCTAGGAGGCAGAAACGGGTCTCCTCTGGATGTTGGCGGTACTCCCGTGCTTCCTCTCGAGTGGAGACGGGTAAGTCAGGGAACTTCTTGAGTGGCAGTAATGGTTGAAGGACCCTTCGGAAGTTCCAGAGGTTAGGTGTGATTAGCCTCGAGATGCCTCAGCGGAAATGGGCCTCATCTCGCCTGGAAGGGAGAACCTCCTTGATTTTGTCGAGGTGCGGCAGATGCTCTCGACTTACGACGGGGACCTCAGGGAGCCGCTCTGGGGGCCTCAGGAAAGGCCAGTCCCCATGCGAGTTGCATGGGGGCCTCTCGGGATTCCTCGCACGTCGATGCCGGGGCCTAAGATCTTGTGTGGAGTTGGTGCCGGAACCTGAGGATTCCTCTCCAGTGCTGACATGGATCTTGGGGTTCTTCTGGAGTCTCCCCAGAGGTGTCAGTCCTCGTCTCGAGTGGCGGCATGCACGAGCTCTTTCCTTCCGAGATTTAGCAGCAGTGTCACGCTTCCCTTCGCGTGGATCAAGGGATCTGTGGCTTTCGCTCGAGGCTTTCCCACGAGTCTTTCCCACGAGGCCTCCCACAGGGGTGTCCCACGTGCCAACGTGGTGTGAGTCTATCCTTGGCTTGAAAGTAGAGGCAGTGCAGGGAAAACAGGTTTCCCTGGAATGGACTGAGTCATCTGGAGGACTCTGGGAATGGTGGCACGACCCTGGAGTTCCTCTCGCCATTCCTGTGGAGAGCGCCTCCTCTTGAGATGCTACGGGAACGCCTGGAATTCTTTCCCGAACACGCAGGGAAAAGATCCCTCCTCTCGAGCTGAGAGGCGGAAACGGGGCTCCTCTGGATGTGGGCGGAACTCTTGGGCTTCCTCTCGAGTGGAGACGGGTATGTCAGGGAGCTTCTTGAGTTGCAGCAAGGGTGTGAAGGACCCTTTGGGAGTTCCAGAGGTTAGGTGTGATCAGCCTCGAGACGCCTCAGCGGAAATGGGCCTCATCTCGCCTGGAGGGGAGAACCTCCTGGATTTTCTCGAGTTGCGGCAGGTGCTCTCGACTTACGACTGGGACCTCAGGGACCCGCTCTTGTGGCCTCAGGAAAGGCCAGTCCCCTTGTGAGTTGCTCTGGGGCCTCTCGGGATTCCTCTCCCGTCGAATCCGGGGCCTAAGATCTTGTGTGAAGTTGGTGCCGGAACCTGAGCATTCCTCTCCAGTGCTGACATGGATCTGGGGGTACTTCTGGAGTCTCCCCAGGGGAGTCAGTCCTCGTCTCGAGTGGGGGCATGCATGTGCGCTTTCGTCCCTAGCTGTAACAGCCTTGTCACGCTTCCATAGGCGTGGATCAAGGGATCTGTGGCTTTCCCTCGAGGCTTTCCCACAGGGCTGTCCCACGTGCCACCGTGGTGTGAGTCGATCCTCGGCTTGAAAGTCGAGGCAGTGCAGGGAAAACAGGTTTCCCTGGAATGGACTGAGACATCTGGGGGACACTGGGAATGGTGGCACGACCCTGGAGTAACTCTCACCTTTCCTGTGGAGAGCGCCTCCACTTGAGATGCGACCAGAACGCCGGGAATTCTTTCCCGACCACGCAGGGAAAGGATCCCTCCTCTCGAGCTAGGAGGCGGAAACGGGGCTCCTCTGGATGTGGGCGGGACTCTCGTGCTTCCTCTCCAGTGGAGACGGGTATGTCGGGGAACTTCTTGAGTTGCAGCAAGGGTGTGAAGGACCCTTTGGAAGTTCCAGAGCTTAGGTGTGATTAGCCTGGTGACACCTCAGCGGAAACCGGCCTCATCTCGCCTGGAGGGGAGAACCTCCTGGATTTTCTCGAGTTGCGGCAGGTGCTCTCGACTTACGACGGGGACCTCAGGGACCCGCTCCGGTGGCCTCAGGAAAGGCCGGTCCCCATGCGAGTTGCTATTGGGCGTCTCAGGATTCCTCTCCCGTCGATGCCGGGGCCTAAGACCTTGTGTGGAGTTGATGACGGAACCTCAGGATTCCTTTCCAGTGCTGACATGGATCTTGGGGTACTTCTGGAGTCTCCCCAGGGGCGTCAGTCCTCGTCTCGAGTTGGGGCATGCACGAGCGATTTCCTCCCGAGCTGTAGCAGCAGTGTCACGCTTCCCTTCGCGTGGATCAAGGGATCTGTGGCTTTCGCTCGAGGCTTTTACACGAGGCTTTCCCACGAGGCTTACCCACAGGGCTGTCCCACGTTCCACCATGGTGTGAGTCGATCCTCGGCTTGAAAGTCGAGGCAGTGCAAGGAAAACTGGTTTCCCTGGAATGGACTGAGTCATCTGGGGGACTCTGGGAATGGTGGCAAGACCCTACAGTTTTTCTCGCCTTTCCTGTGGAGAGTGCCTCCTCTTGAGATGCGACGGGAACGCCGGGAATTCTTGACCGAACAGGCAGGGAAAGGATCCCGCCTCTCGAGCTGGGAGGCGGCAAACGGGGCTCCTCTGGATGTGGGCGGGACTCTCGTGATTCCTCTCGAGTGGAGACGGGTATGTCGGGGAACTTCTTGAGTTGCAGCAAGGGTGTGAAGGAATCCTTGGAAGTTCCAGATGTTAGATGTGATTAGCCTCGAGACGCCTCAGTCGAAATGGGCCTCATCTCGCCTGGAGGGGAGAACCTCCTGGATTTTCTCGAGTTGCGGCAGGTGCTCTCGACTTACGACGGAATCTCAGGGACCCGCTCTGGTGGCCTAAGGAAAGGCCGGTCCACATGCGAGTTGCTATTGGGCCTCTCGGGATTCCTCTCCCATCGATGCCGGGGCCTAAGACCTTGTGTGGAGATGATGCCTGAACCTGAGGATAACTCTCCAGTGCTGACATAGATCTTGGGGTACTTCTGGTGTCTCCCCAGGGGAGTCAGTTCTCGACTCCAGTGGGGGCAATCACGTACGCTTTCCTCTCGAGCTGTAGCAGCAGAGTCACGCTTCCCTTCACGTGGATAAAGGGATCTGTGGCTTTCCCTCGAGGCTTTCCCAGGAGTCTTTCCCACAGGGCTGTCCCACGTGCCACCGTGGTATGCGTGGATCCTCGGCTTGAAAGTCGAGGCAGTGCAGGGAAAACAGGTTTCCCTGGAATGGACTGAGACATCTGGGGGACTCTGGGAATGGTGGCACGACCCTGGAGTTCCTCTCGCCTTTCCTGTGGAGAGCGCCTCCTCTTGAGATGCGACGGGAACGCCGGAATTCTTTCCCGAACACGCAGGGAAAGGATCCCTCCTCTCGAGCTAGGAGGCGGAAACGGGGCTCCTCTGGATGTGGGCAGAACTCTAGTGCTTCCTCTCGAGTGGAGACGGGTATGTCGGGGAACTTCTTAGGTTGCAGCAAGGGTGTGAAGTACCCTTTGGAACTTCCAGAGGTTACGTGTGATTAGCCTCGAGACGCCTCAGGGTAAATGGTTCTCATCTCGCCTGGAGGGGAGAACCTCCTGGATTTTCTCGAGTTGCGGCAGGTGCTCTCGACTTACGACGGGGACCTCAGGGACCCGCTCTGGTGGCCTCAAGAAAGGCCAGTCCCCATGCGAGTTGCTCGGGGGCCTCTCGGGATTCCTCTCCCGTCGATGCCGGGGCCTAAGACCTTGTGTGGAGTCGGTGCCGAAACCTGAGTATTCCTCTCCAGTGCCAACATGGATCTTGGGGTACTTCTGGAGTCTCCCAAGGGGAGTCAGTTCTCGTCTCGAGTGGGGGCATGCACGTGCGCTTTCCTCCCGAGCTGTAGCAGCAGTGTCGCGCTTCCCTTCGCGTGGATTAAGGGATCTGTGGCTTTCCCTCGAGGCTTTCCCACGAGGCTTTCCCACCAAACTTTCCCACAGGGCTGTCCCACGTGCCACCGTAGTGTGAGTGGATCCTCGGCTTGAAAGTCGAGGCAGTGCAGGGAAAACAGGTTTCCCTGGAATGGACTGAGACATCTGGGGGACTCTGGGAATGGTGGCACGACCCTGGAGTTCCTCTCGCCTTTCCTGTGGAGAGCGCCTCCTCTTGACATGTGACGGGAACGCCGGGAATTCTTTCCCGACGCCGCAGGGAAAGGATCACTCCTCTCGATTTAGGAAGCGGAAACGGGGCTCCTCTGGATGTGGACGGGACTCTCGTGATTCCTCTCGAGTGGATTCCGGTATGTCAGGGAACCTCTTGAGTTGCAGCAAGGGTGTGAAGTACCGTTTGGAAGTTCCAGATGTTAGATGTGATTAGCCTCGAGACGCCTCAGCGGAATACGGCCTCATCTCGCCTGGAGGGGAGAAACTCCTGGATTTTCTCGAGTTGTGGCAGGTGCTCTCGACTTACGACGGGGACCTCAGGGACCTGCTCTGGTGACCTCAGGAAAGGCCAGTCCCCATGCGAGTTGCTCGGGGGCCTCTCGGGATTCCTCTCCCGTCGATGCCTGGGCCTAAGACCTTGTGTGGAGTTGATGCTGGAACCTGAGGATTCCTCTCCAGTGCTGACATGGACCTTGAGGTACTTCTGGAGTCTCCCCAGTGGAGTCATTCCTCGTCTCGAGTGGGAGCTTGCACGTTCGCTTTCCTCTCGAGCTCTAGCCGCACTGTCACGCTTCCCTTCGCATGGATCAAGGGATCTGTGGCTTTCCCTCGAGGCTTTCCCACGAGGCTTTCCCACAGGCCTGTCCCACGTGCCACCGTGGTGTGAGTCGATCCTCCGCTTGAAAGTCGAGGCAGTGCAGGGAAAACAGGTTTCCCTACAATGGACTGAGACATCTGGGGGATTCTGGGAATGGTGGCACGACCCTGGAGTTCCTCTCGCCTTTCCAGTGGAGAGCGCCTCCTCTTGAGATGCGACGGGAAGGCCGGGAATTCTTTCCCCATCACGCAGGGAAAGGATCCCTCCACTCGAGCTAGGAGGAGGATACGGGGTTCCCCTGTATTTGGCAGGACTCTCGTGCTTCCTCTCGAGTGGAGACAGATATGTCGGGGAACTTCTTAGGTTGCAGCAAGGGTGTGAAGGACCCTTTGGAAGTTCCAGCGGTTAGGTGTGATTAGCCTCGAGACGCCTCATCGGAAATGGACCTAATCTCGCCTGGAAGGGAGAACCTCCTGGATTTCTCGAGTTGCGGCAGGTGCTCTCGACTTACGAAGGGGACCTCAGGGACCCGCTCTGGTGGCCACAGGAAAGGCCAGTCCCCATGCGAGTTACTCGGGGGCCTCTCGGGATTCCTCTCCTTCGATGCCGGGGGCCTAAGACCTCGGGTGGAGTCGGTGCCGGAACCTAAGGATTCCTCTCCAGTGCTGACATGGATCTTGGGGTACTTCTGGTGTCTCCCCAGGGGAGTCAGTCCTCATCTCGAGTGGGGGCATGCACGTGTGCTTTGCCTTCCCGAGCTGTAGCATCTGTATCATGCTCCTCGTCGACAGTGGATCTAGGGATCAGTGGCTTCCCCTCGAGGCTTTCCCATGAGGATTTCCCCAAAGGGCTGTCCCACATGCCACCGTGGTGTGAGTCGATCCTCGGCTTGAAAGTCGAGTCAGTGCAGAGGAAAAACAGGTTTCGCCTGAATGAGACTGAGGCATCTTGGGGGACTCTGAATGGCTGGCACGAACCCTGGAGTTCTCTCGCCTTTCCTGTGGCAGACGCCTGCCTCCTCTTGAGATGCGAATCGGAAATCGCCGGGTAATTCTTTCTCGACACGCATAGGGAAAGATCCCCTCCTCTCGAGCCTTGGAGGCGGAAACGGGGGCTCCTCATGGATTGTTGGGCGGGACTCTCGTGCCGCTTCTCTCCAGAGTAGGAGACGGTTATGTCGGAAACTTCTTGAGTTCTCAGCAGGGTGTGAAGGACCGGCTTTGTAGATTCGCAGAGGCTTAGGTTATTAGCCTCGAACGGCCTCAGCGAGAAATTGGGCCCTACATCTCGCCTGGAGTGGAAACCTTCCTTTGGATTTTTCGAGTTTCGTCAGGTGCTCTCAACTTTATCGACTGGGGACCTCAGGGACCCATTCTGGTGGCCTCAGGAAAGGCCAGTCCCCATGCCGAGTTGCTTGGCGGCCCTCGGATTCCTCTCCCTCGATGCGGGCTAAGTCTTGTGTGGGGGATCGGGCGAATCCTGAGGATTCCTCTCCGAGGTGCTGCACATGGATCTTGGGGTAGACTTCTGGAGTCTCCCCAGGGGAATCAAGTCCTAGCTCTCAGCGGGGGCATGGCACGTGCTGCTTTCCTTCCCGAAGCTGTAAGCACTGCTCACGGACCGCTTCTTCGCGTGGATCAACCGGAGTTTGCTGCTTTCCTCTGAGAGCTTCCCACGTAGGCTTTCTCCACGAGGCTTTCCCACAGGGATGTCCCACTGCCCCACGTGTTTGACGTCGATCCTCGGCTTGAAAGTCGAGGCAGTGCACCTGGAAAAGCAGGTTTCCCTGGAAATGGACCCGAGAGATCATGGTGACTCTGGGAATGTGGCAGACCCTGGCGGTTTCCTCCTCGCCTTTCCTGTGGAGAGCGCCTCCCTCTTTGAGATTGCGACGGGAAGCCGGGAATTTCTTTCCCGGACCACAGCAGGGAAAGGATCTATGGCACTCGAGCTAGAGGAGGAAACGGGGCTC
>NW_017209510.1:0-3268 GCF_001704415.2 Capra hircus | reverse complement strand
CGAAGGGAAGCGCGACACTGCTGCTACAGCTCGGGAGGAAAGCGCACGTGCATGCCCCACTCGAGACGAGGACTGACTCCCTGGGGAGACTCCAGAAATACCCCAAGATCCATGTCAGCACTGGAGAGGAATCCTCAGGTTCCGGCACCGACTCCACACAAGATCTTAGGGCCCGGCATCGACGGAAGAGGAATCCGAGAGGCCCCCGAGCAACTGGCATGGGGACTGGCCTTTCCTGAGGCCACCAGAGCGGGTCCCTGAGGTCCCCGTCATAAGTCGAGAGCACCTTCGCAACTCGAGAAAATCCAGGAGGTTCTCCCCTCCAGGCGAGATGAGGCACATTTCCGCTGAGGCTTCTCGTGGCTAATCACACCTAACCTCTGGAACTTCCAAAGGGTCCTTCACACCCTTGCTGCAACTCAAGAAGTTCCCCGACATACCCGTCTCCAATCGAGAGGAGCACGAGACTCCCGCCCACATCCAGAGGAGCCCCGTTACCGCGCTCCTAGCTCGAGAGGAGGGATCCTTCCCCTGCGTGGTTGGGATAGAATTCCCAGTGTTCCGTCGCATCTAAGGAGGAGGTGCTGTCCACAGGAAAGGCGAGAGGAACTCCAGGGTCGTGCCACCATTCCCAGAGTCCCCCAGATATCTCAGTCCATTCCAGGGAAACCTGTTTTCCCTGCACTGCCTCGACTTTCAAGCTGAGGATCGAGTCACACCACGGTGGCACGTGGGACAGCCCTGTGGGAAAGCCTCGAGGGAAAGCCACAGATCCCTTTATCCACGTGAAGGGAAGCGCGACACTGCTGCTACAGCTCGGGAGGAAATCGCACGTGCATGCCCCCTCTCGAGACGAGGACTGACTCCCTTGGGCAGACTCCAGAAGTACCCCAAGATCCATGTCAGCACTGGAGAGGAATCCTCAGTTCCCGGCACTATCTCCACATAAGGTCTTAGGCCCCGGGCATCAACGTCAGAGGAATCCCGAGACGCCCCGAGCCACTCGCATGGGGACTGGCCTTTCGTGAGGCCACCAGAGCGGGTCCATGAGGTCCCCGTCGTAAGTCGGTAGCACCTGCCGAAACTCGAGAAAATCCAGGAGGTTCTCCCCTCCCAGGCCGAGATGAGGCCCATTTCCGCTCAGGCGTCTCGAGGCTAATCACATCTAACATCTGGAACTTCCAAAGGGTCCTTCACACCCTTGCTGCAACTCAAGAAGTTCCCCGACATACCCGTCTCCACTCGAGAGGAAGCACGAGAGTTCCGCCCACATCCAGAGGAGCCCCTTTTCCGCCTCCTAGCTCGAGAGGAGGGATCCTTTCCCTGCCTGGTCGGGAAAGATTTCCCGGCGTTTCCGTCGGCATCTCAAGAGGAGGCGCTCTCCACAGGTAAGGCGAGAGGAACTCCAGGGTGGTACCACCATTCCCAGAGTCCCCCAGATGTCTCAGTCCATTCCAGGGAAACCTGTTTTCCCTGCACTGCCTCGACTTTGAAGCCGAGGATCGACTCACACCACGGTGGCACGTGGGACAGCCCTGTGGGAAAGCCTCGTGGGAATGCCTCTTGGGAAATCCTCGTGGGAAAGCCTCGAGGGAAAGCCTCGAGGGAAAGCCACAGATCCCTTTATCCACGCGAAGGGAAGCGCGACACTGCTGCTACAGCTCGGGAGGAAAGCGCACGTGCATGTCCCCACTCGAGACGAGGACTGACTCCACTGGGGAGAATCCAGAAATACCCCAAGATCCTTGTCAGCACTGGAGAGGAATCCTCAGGTTCCGGCACCGACTCCACACAAGATCTTAGGGCCCGGCATCGACGGAAGAGGAATCCCGAGGGGCCCCCAAGCAACTCGCATGGGGACTGGCCTTTCCTGAGGCCACCAGAGTGGGTCCCTGAGGTCCCAGTTGTAAGTCGAGAGCACCCTGCCGCAACTCGAGAAAATCCAGGAGGTTCTCCCCTCCAGGCGAGATGAGGCCCATTTCCGGTGAGGCGACTCGAGGCTATTCACACCTAACCTCTGGAACTTCCAAAGGGTCCTTCACACCTTGCTGCAACTCAAGAAGTTCCCCGACATACCCGTCTCCACTCGAGAGGAAGCACGAGAGTCCCGCCCACATCCAGAGGAGCCCCGTTTCTGCCTCCTAGCTCGAGAGGAGAGATCCTTTCCCTGCGGGTCGGGAAAGAATTCCCAGCATTCCCGTCGCAACTCAAGAGGAGGCGCTCTCCACAGGAAAGGCGAGAGGAACTCCAGGGTCGTGCCACATTTCCAGGTCCCCCAGATATCTCAGTCATTCCAGGGAAAACTTTTTTCCCTGCACTGCCTCGACTTTCAAGCCGACGATCGACTCACACCACGGTGGCACGTGGGACAGCCCTGTGGGAAAGCCTCGCGGGAAAGCCTCCAGGGAAAGCCACAGATCCCTTGATCCACGCGAAGGGAAGCGTGACACTGCTGCTACAGCTCGGGAGGAAATCGCACGTGCATGCCCCCCACTCGAGACGAGGACTGACTCCCCTGGGGAGACTCCAGAAGTACCCCAAGATCCATGTCGGCACTGGAGAGGAATCCTCAGGTTCTGTTACCCACTCCACACAAGGTCTTAGGCCCCGGCATCGACGGGAAGGAATCCCGAGAGGCCCCCGAGCAACTCGCATGGGGACTGGCCTTTCCTGAGGCCTCCAGAGCGGGTCCCTGAAAACCCCGTCTTAAGTCGAGAGCACCTGCCGCAACACGAGAAAATCCAGGAGGTTTTCCCCTCCAGGCGAGGTGAGGCCCATTTTCGCTGAGGCGTCTCGAGGCTAATCACACCTAACCTCTGGAACTTCCAAAGGGTCCTTCACACCCTTGCTGCAACTCAAGAAGTTCCCCGACTTACCCCGTCTCCACTCGAGAGGAAGCACGAGAGTCCCGCCACATCCAGAGGAGACCCGTTTCTGCCTCCTAGCTCAAGAAGAGGGATCCTTTCCCTGCGTGGTCGGGAAAGAATTACCCGCGTTCCCGTCGCATCTCAAGAGGCGTCGCTCTCCCACAGGAAAGGCGAGAGGAACTCCAGGGTCGTGCCACCATTCCCTGAGTCCCCCAGATGTCTCAGTCTATTCAGGGAAACCTGTTTTCCCTGCACTGCCTCGACTTTTCAAGCCGAGGATCGACTCACACCCAGGTGGCACGTGGGAAGCCCTGTGGGAAAGCCTCGTTGGAAAGCGTGGAAAGCCACAGATCCCTTGATCCAGGCGAAGGGAAGCGTTACACTGCTGCTACAGCTCGAAA
>NW_017209509.1:0-3271 GCF_001704415.2 Capra hircus | reverse complement strand
AGACTGTTGTTTTCTTTCCTAGGTTCAAAAGATTCCTTCAGTTCCTAATATAGATATCCTAGAAATTATCTGACATCCGTGAAAATCTGATATGTCCTGGTCAAATGCTGTCAGTTATAATTCAGTTATGATATTTAAAAGCATTTCAAGTCGGCAGCAGTGACCAGATTACATTGTCAATTTCTATTTAATCAGGTTTTTAACCATGTCTCTATGGTTTCACACGATGCCTTGCAGAAATACTGCTACTTCAAGATATATGGAATATACTTTTTTTAAGCTTACCGATAATTTGTTTGTTTGTTTGTTTGTCTTCTGGTAAGCTGGTACCAGATGGAAATTTAGTCTCCTCTCTAGGTTAAGAGAACAAAAAGTTTTCTTAGAATGCAATTTTTGATAACAGACTATGGATTTCTTTACTTTCATTGATTTATAATTGTTTTCATCATCTGTTTTTTTACTTCGGTAAAGTAAATAAGCCTTATTTAAGATTTTGGTACATGTAGGATGGACTAAGCTTTCCCCACTCTTGCAAGTTCCTTAACCCTTCAGATTCTTCTCGTGGGACAAAGATCTCACTTTCTCCTCCAGAGGGACAATCCAAGCTTTTTATTAGTTGATCTGCCCTGACATCAGAGTCATTTGAGCACGAGTTGGCCTATAATTTTAGGCATGAAACTATGACTACATAAAGAAAAGGTGACTTTATGATTCAGGGATGGCCATGATATGCCTTGCACTTCAGAGAAAATGGGTTAAAATGATTTTTTTTTCTTCAAAAACTGCACAGCCAGTTCTTTCAGCATATGCAATTGAAAACATCTAGTCATTAGGTCAGTTTTCATTCCAATCCCCAAAGAAAGGCAATGACAAAGAATATTCAAGCTGCTGCACAATTGCACTCATCTCACACACTAGTAAAGTATGCTCAAATTCTCCAAGTTCACATGAACTGTGAACTTCCAAATGTTCAAGAGGGATTTAAACATGCAGAGAAACCAGAGAATCAAACTGCCAACATCCACTGGATCATTGAAAAAGCAAGAGAGTTCCAGAAAAAGAACATCTATTTCTGCTTTATTGACTATGCCAAAGCCTTTGACTGTGTGGATCACAATAAACTGGGAAAAATTCTGAAAGAGATGGAATACCAGACCACCTGACCTGTCTCTTGAGAAACCTGTATGCAGGTCAGGAAGAAACAGTTCGAACTGGACATGGAACAACAGACTGGTTCTAAATAGGAAAAGGAATATGTCAAGGCAGTGTATTGTCACCCTGCTTATTTAACTTATATGCAGAGTACATCATGAGAAACACTGGCTGGAGGAAGCACACGCTGGAATCCAGATTGCTGGGAGAAAATATCAAGAATCTCAGATATGCAGATGACACCACCCTTATGGCAGAAAGTGAAGAAGAACTAAAGAGTCTCTGATGAAAGTGAAAAGAGGAGAGTGAAAAAGTTAGCTTAAAGCTCAGCATTCAGAAAACTAAAATCATTGCATCCAGTCTCATCACTTCATGGCAAATAGATGGGAAAACATTGGAAACAGCAGCAGACTATTTTGGGGGGCTTGGAAATCACTGCAGGTGATGTCTGCCTCCATGAACTTAAAACGTATTTATGACTTGGAAGAAAAGTGATGACCAAACTAGACAGCATATTAAAAAGCCGAGACGTTTGCTTTGGCCAACAAAGATCCATCCAGTCAAGGCTATGGTTTTTCCATATGTCATGGATGGATATGAAAGATGTACTATAAAGAAAGTGACAGCTGAAAATTGGATGCTTTTGAACTGTGGTGTTGGAGAAGATGCTTGTAGGTCGCTTAGACTACAAGGAGACGCAACCACTCCATCCTAAAAGGAAATCAGGTCTGAATATACATTGGAAGGACTAATACTGAACCTGAAACTCCAAATACTTTGGCCACTTGATGTGAAGAGCTGACTCACTTGGAAGTTGCTTTTGATTTGCCTGTGAGTGTGGGAGCCCTCCCTGGGCAAAGGGCCTCAGGGGTCATTGCCACTGAATCACGACCTCCAAGCAAGCGCATTCCAGCTGTGTGACATTCAGGAAGCAGGAGACTGGGAAACTATCTTCCTTAGAGGAAGGAAAGTCATCCACAGAGAGTGTGTTTTTCAGGCCTCTCTTTGCAGCAAGTGTTTTTGCTTCTCAGACATCAGAGCTGCAGGCTTGCTCTGAGGGCCTCAATTGCAGAGTCAGGGCTGTGTGTCTCACTGCACTTTCCAAGCATTGCAGACACTTCCTAGGTTGGAGCAGTGCTTCCCATGAGAAAGAAGCCTCGGAGTGTGTCTGAGCGGGCTGAGTGCCATGCTAGGGTCACCTAGTCGAGGGCACCTTGCACATCCAATGGGCCCCAGGCGAGTAGCTATGGACCGGCCCTTCGTTGAGACATCCCAAAGCAGGGAACAAAGCTAGCTCTGTCAGAAGGAGGAAAACAGCAATGGGATGGATTTTCAAGCAGTTGCTAAGTCACACCACGTTAGGGCTCCCCGGGAAAGAAATGCGAATTTTGGCTCTTAGGCAGCCAGTATCCAGATAGTGTGTGCACAGGATATTTTCCCCACAGGATTCAAGAATGTTCCAGACAGACCTAAGCTCACTAGCTCTCTCCTGCAGAGGAAATGAAATATTGTTGCTGAACCACGAAAAGATGCTGGGATTCTTGGCTTATGGAGGAGAAGAATTCAATCCAGGGCCCAAGACGAGGCTTGATTGCTCAGAGCTTTTTGTGCAATAGAGTTTTATTAAAGGATAAAGGAGATAGAGAAAGCTTCTGACAGAGACATCACAAGGGGCAGAAAGCGTACGCCCTTGCTAGTGTTAGTAATGGAGTTATATACTCTCCAATAAGTTATGACAACGAACAAAAGAATGTCTGGAGGTTGTAAAGACTCACTAGACCTACTCCCATAATTGACATTTTAAGATAACAGGATTAGCCAGAAGGTTTTTTCCAAGAGACCGTCCTCAGAAGGATGCATGATTGTTATATAATCCTAAGGAATGTAGAGGGAAAAACAGTTTGTCCTTCCTCTCCTTGAGAATTCTAGAGCCCTCTCTCTTGGGGACGCCTTGAACTTCTTATAAACCTGCCTTGGCAATGACTCTCTCAGAAACATGATTGAACAGCCGTTTGGAGCTTCCTTTGACTTTCCCTGGGAGGGAGGGAGCGCCTCTCTGAGCACAGGGCCTCAGGGCCATGGCCATGAAAAATAATCTCCCAGCAAGTGCTTTTCAGCC
>NW_017209508.1:0-3271 GCF_001704415.2 Capra hircus | reverse complement strand
GGACATCTGGGGACTTAGGGAATGGTGGCACGTCCCTGGAGTTCCTCTCGCCTTTCCTGTGGAGATCGCCTCCTCTTGAGATGCACCGGAAACACTGGGAACTCTTTCCCGATCACTGATGGAAAGGATCCCTCCTCTCGAGCTAGGAGGCGGAAACGGGGCTCCTCTGAATTTGGGCGGGACTCTCGTGCTTCCTCTCGAGCAGACGGGTATGTTGGGGATCTTCTTGAGTTGCAGCAAGGGTGTGAAGGACCCTTTGTAAGTTCCAGAGGTTAGGTGTGATTAGCCTTGAGACACCTCAGCGGAAATGGTCCTTATCTCGCCTGGAAGGGAGAACCTCCTGGATTTTCTCGAGTTGTGGCAGGTGCTCTCGACTAACGACGGGACCTCAGGGACCCGCTCTGGTGGCCTCAGGAAAGCCAGTCCCATGCAAGTTGCTCGGGGCCTCTCGGATCCTCTCCCTTCGATGCCAGGCCCTAAGACCTTGTTTGGAGTCGGTGCCGAACCTGAGGATTCCTCTCCAGTGCTGACATGGATCCTGGGTACTTCTGGAGTCTCCCCAGGGGAGTCACTCGTCGTCTCGAGTGCGGTATGCACGTGCGCTTACCTCCCGAGCTGTAACAGCAGTGTCACGCTTCCCGTCGCGTGGATCAAGGGATCTGTGGCTTTCCCTCGAGCTTTCCCACGAGGCCTTCCCACAGGGCTGTCCACGTGCCACCGAGGTGTGAGTCGATCCTCGGCTTGAAAGTCGAGGCAGTGCAGGGAAAACAGGTTTCCCTGGAATGGACTGACACATCTGGGGACTCTGGAATGTGGCACAACCCGGGAGTTCCTCTCGCCTTTCCTGTGGAGAGCGCCTCCACTTGAGGTGTGACGGGAACGCGGAATTCTTTCCCGACCACGCAGGGAAAGGATCCCTCCTCTCGAGTTAGGAGGCGGAAACGGGGCTCCTCTGGATGTGGGGGACTCTCGTGCTTCCTCTCGAGTGTAGTCGGGTATGTCGGGGAACTTCTTGAGTTGCAGCAAGGGTGTGAAGGACCCTTTGGAAGTTCCAGAGTTTAGGTGTGATTAGCCTCGAGACGCCTCAGCGGAAATGGGCCTCATCTCGCCTGGAGGGGAGAACCTCCTGGATTTTCTCGAGTTGCGGCAGGTGCTCTCGACTTACGACGGGGACCTCAGGGACCCGCTCTGGTGGCCTCAGGCAAGGCCAGTCCCATGCGAGTTGCTCGGGGGCCTCTCGGGATTCCTCTCCAGTGGATGCCGGGGGCCTAAGATCTTGTGTGGAGTAGGTGCCGGAACCTGAGCATTCCTCTCAAGTGCTGAGATGGATCTTGGGGTACTTCTGGAGTCTCCCCAGGGAGTCAGTCGTCGTCTCGAGTGGGGGAATGCACGTGCGCTTTCCTCCCGAGCGAAGCAGCAGTGTCACGCTTCCCTTTGCGTGGATCAAGGGATCAGGGGCTTTCCCTCGAGGCTTTCCCACAGGGCTTTCCCACGAGGCTTCCCACAGGCTGTCCACGTGCCACCGTGGTGTGAGTCGATCCTCCCTTGAAAGTCGAGGCAGTGCAGGGAAAACAGGTTTCCCTGCAATGGCCTGAGAAATCAGGGGGACTCTGGGAATGGGGCCTGATCCTGGAGTTCCTCTCGTCTTTCCTGTGGAGCGCCTCCTCTTGAGATGCGACAGGAATGCTAGGAATTCTTTCCCGACCACGCAGGGAAAGGATCCCTCCTCTCGAGCTAGCAGTCGGAAACGGGGCCACTCTGGAAATGGCGGGACTCTCATGTTACTCTTGAGTGGAGACCGGTATGTCGGGGAACTTCTTGAGTTGCAGCAAGGGTGTGAAGGACCCTTTGGAAGTTCCAGATGTTAGATGTGATTAGCCTCGAGACGCCTCAGCGGAAATGGCCTCATCTCGCCTGGAGGGGAGAACCTCCTGGATTTTCTCGAGTTGCGGCAGGTGCTCTCAACTTACGACGGGGACCTCAGGGACCCGCTCTGGAGGCCTCAGGAAAGGCCAGTCCCCATGCGAGTTGCTCGGGGCCTCTCGGGATTCCTCTCCCTTCGATGCCGGTGCCTAAGATCTTGTGTGGAGTCGGTGCTGGAACCTGAGGATTCCTCTGCAGTGCTGACATGGATCTTGGTGTACTTCTGGAGTCTCTCAGGGCAGTCAGTCGCTACTCCACTGGGGGCATGCACGTGCGCTTTCCTCCCGATCTGTAGCAGCAGTGTCACGCTTCCCTTCGCATGGATCAAGGGATCTGTGGCTTTCCCTCGAGGCTTTCCCACGAGGCTTTCCCACAGGGCTGTCCCACGTGCCACTTGGTGTGAGTCGATCCTCGGTTTGAAAGTCGAGGCAGTGCAGGAATAAAGGTTTCCCTGGAATGGACTGAGACATCTGGGGACTCTGGGGAATGGTGGCACGACCCTGGAGTCCCTCTCTATTCCTGTGGAGAGCGCCTCCACTTAAGATGCGTTGGAAACGCCGTGAATTCTTTCCGACCATGCAGGGGAAAGGATCAATGCTCTCGAGCTATGAGGCGGAACAGGGCTCCTCTGGATGTGGGTGGGACACTCGTGCTTCCTCTCGAGTGGAGACGGTATGTCGGGGAACTTCTTGAGTTGCAGCAAGGGGTGTGAAGACCCTTTGGAAGTTCCAGAGGTTACGTGTGATTAGCCTCGAGACGCCTCAGCGGAAATGGCCTCATCTCGCCTGGAGGGAGAACCTCCTGGATTTTCTCGAGTTGCGGCAGGTGCTCTCGACTTACGACGGGGACCTCAGGGACCGCTCTGGTGGCCTCAGAAAGGCCAGTCCCCATGCGAGTTGCTCGGGGCATCTCGGATTCCACTACCGTCGATGCCCGGGCCTAAGACCTTGTTTGGAGTCGGTGCCGGAACCTGAGGATTCCTCTCCAGTGCTGACTTGGCTATTGGGGTACTTCTGGAGTCTCCCCAGGGGAGTCAGTCCTCGTCTCGAGTGGGGCATGCACGAGCGCTTACCTCCCGAGCTGTAGCAGCAGTGTCATGCTTCCCTTCGCGTGAATCAAGGGAACAGTGGCTTTCCCTCGAGGCTTTCCTAGAGGCTTTCCCACCAGCTTTCCCACGAGGCTTTACCACAGCGCTATCCACGTCCACCATGGTGTGTGTCGATCCTCGGCCTTGAAATTTGAGGCAGTGCGGAAAACAGGCTTCCCTGGAAATGGCCTGAGACATCTGGGCGACTCTGGGAATGTGGAAGGACCCTGGAGTTCCTGACGCCTTTCCTGTGGAAGCCTA
>NW_017209507.1:0-3272 GCF_001704415.2 Capra hircus | reverse complement strand
TCCAGAGTGCCCGTTTCCGCCTGCTAGCTCGAGAGGAGGGATCCTTTCCCTGTGTGGTCGGGAAAGAATTCCTAGCATTTCCCGTCGCATCTCAAGAGGAGGCGCTCTCCAGAGGAAGGCGAGAGGAACTCCAGGATCAGGCCCATTCCAGAGTCCCCAGAATTCTCAGTTTATTCCAGGGAAACCTGTTTTCCCTGCACTGCTTCGACTTTCAAGCCGAGGATCAACTCACACCACGGTGGCACGTGGACAGCCCTTTGGGGAAGACTCGTGGGAAAGCCTTGTGGGAAAGCCTTGAGGGAAAGCCACAGATCCCTTGATCCAAGGGAAGCTTGACACTGCTAATACAGCTCGGGAGGAAAGCGCACGTGCATCGCCCACTCGAGACGAGGACTGACTCCACTGGGGAGACTCCAGAAGTACCCAAGATCCATGTCAGCCCTGGAGAGGAATCCTCAGGTTCCGGCACCGACTCCACACAAGGTCTTAGGCCCTGGCATCAGGGGAGAGGAATCCCGAGAGGCCCCGAGCAACTCGTATGTGGACCTGCCTTTCCTGATGCCACCAGAGCGGGTTCCTGATGTCCCGTCGTAAGTTAAGAGCACCTGCCGCAACTCGAGAAAATCCAGGAGGTTCTCCCTTCCAGGCGAGATGAGGCCATTTCCGCTGAGGCGTCTCGAGGCTAATCACACCCAACCTCTGGAACTTCCAAAGGGTCCTTCACACACTTGCTAAAACTAAAGAAGTTCGCAGACATAACCGTCTCCACTCGAAAGGAAGCACGAGAGTCCCGCCCACATCTAGAGGAACCCCGTTTCCGCCACCTAGCTCGAGAGGAGGGATCCTTTCCCTGCATGGTTGGGAAAGAATTCCCGGCGTTCCGTCACATCTCAAGAGGAGGCGGTCTCCACAGGAAAGGCGAGAGGAACTCCAGGGTCGTGCCACCATTCCCAGAGTCCCCCAGATGTCTCAGTCCATTCCAGGGAAACCTGTTTCCCTACACTGCCTCGACTTTTAGGACGAGGATCCACTCACACCACGGTGGCACGTGGGACAGCTCTTTGGGAAGCCTCGAGGGAAAGCCACAGATCCCTTGATCCACGCGAAGGGAATCCATGACAGTGCTGCTGCAGCTCGGGAGGAAAGCGCACGTGCATGCCCCCACTCGAGACAAGGACTGACTCCCTGGGGAGACTCCAGAAGTACTCCAAGATCCATGTCAGCACTGGAGAGGAATCCTCACTTTACGGCACCAACTCCACAAAGGTCTTAGGCCCCGGCATCGTCGGGGGAGGAATCCCGTGAGTCTCCCTGAGCAACTCCCATGGGGACTGGCCTTTCCTGAGGCCACCAGAGCGGGTCCCTGAGGTCCCCGTCGTAGGTCGAGAGCACCTGCAGCAACTTGAGAAAATCTAGGAGGTTCTCCCTTCCAGGCGAGATGAGGACCATTTCCGCTGAGGTGTCTCAATGTTAATCACACCTAACCTCTGGAACTTCCAAAGGGTCCTTCACACCCTTGCTGCAACTCATGAAGATCCCCAACATACCCGTCTCCACTCGAGAGGAAGCACGAGAGTCCCGCCCACATTCAGAGGAGCCCGTTTCCGCCTCCTAGCTCGAGAGGAGGGATCCTTTCCCTCAGTGATCGGGAAAGAGTTCCCAGTGTTCCCAGCACATCTCAAGAGGAGGCGATCTCCACAGGAAAGGCGAGAGGAACTCCAGGGTCGTGCCACCATTCCCAGAGTCCCCCAAGATGTCTCAGTCCATTCCAGGGAAACCTGTTTTCCCTGACTGCCTCGACTTTCAAGCCGAGGATCGTCACACACGACGGTGGAACGTGGGACAGCCCTGTGGGAAAGCCTCGTGGGAAAGTCTCATGTGAAAGCCTCGAGGGAAAGCCACAGATCCCTTAATCCACGCGAAGGGGAGCGTGACACTGCTGCTACACAGAGGAAGGAAACGTGCATGCCCCCACTCGAGACGAGGACTGACTCCCCTGGGGAGACTCCAGAAGTACCCCAAGATCCATGTCAGCACTGGAGAGGAATCCTCAGGTTCCGGAACCGACTGCAAACAAGGTCTTAGGCCCGGGCATCGACGGGAGAGGAATCCCGAGATGCCGCCGAGCAACTCGCATGGGGACTGGCCTTTCCTGAGGCCACCAGAGAGGGTCCCTGAGGTCCCCATCGTAAGTCGAGAGCACCTGCCGCAACTCGAGAAAATCCAGGAGGTTCTCCTTCCAGGCGAGATGAGGCAAATTTCCGCTGAGGCGTCTCGAGGATAATCACACCTAACCTATGGAACTTCCAAAGGGTCCTTCACACCCTTGCTGCAATTCAAGAAGTTCCCCGACATACCGTCTCCACTCGAGAGGAAGCACGAGAGTCCCGCCACATCCAGAGGAGCCTCGTTTCCACCTCATGGCTCGAGAGGAGAGATCCTTTCCCTGCGTGGTCGGGAAAGAATTCCCGGCATTCCCCTCGCATCTCAAGAGGAGGCGCTCTCCACAGGAAAGGCGAGAGGAACCCCAGTGTCGTGCCACCATTCCCAGAGTCCCCCAGATATCTCAGTCCATTCCAGGGAAACCTGTTTTCCCTGCACTGCCTCGACGTTCAAGACGACGATCGACTCACACGACGGTGACACGTGGTAGCCCTGTGGGAAAGCCTCGTGGAAAGCCTCGAGAGAAGCCTCGTGGGAAAGCCTCGTGGGGAAATCTCGAGGGAAAGCCACAGATCCCTTGATCCACGCGAAGGGAAGCGTGACACTGCTGCTACAGCTCTGAAGGAAAGCGCACGTGCATGCCCCCACACGAGACGAGGACTGACTCCCCTGGGGAGACTCCAGAAGTAACCCAAGATCCATGTCAGCACTGGAGAGGAATCCTCAGGTTCAGGCACCGACTCCACACAAGGTCTTAGGTCCTGGCATCGATGGAGAGGAATCCCGAGAGCCCCCGTGCAACGCGAATGTGGACTGGCCTTTCCTGAGGCCACCAGAGCGGGTCCCTGAGATACCCGTCGTATGTCGAGAGCACCTGCAGCAACTCGAGAAAATCAGGAGGTTTCTCCCCTCCAGGCGAGGTCAGGCTCCTTCTGCTGAGGCGTTTCAAGGGCTAATCACACCTACCCTCTGGAACTTCCAATGGGTCCTTCACACACCTTTCCTGCAACTCAAGAAGTTCCCCGATTACCTGTCTCCACTCGAGAGGAATCACGAGCGTCCCCCCACATCCAGAGGAGCCCCGTTGCCGCCCTCCTAGCTCGAGAGGT
>NW_017209506.1:0-3273 GCF_001704415.2 Capra hircus | reverse complement strand
TGGGCCATTCGCACCGTCGCTTTTCCTCCCTTGCCGCTAGCAGCCAAGCCGGTCACGCGACAATCCCTTCGCCGAGTGGATCAAGGCGATTCTGCCGGCTTTCCTCGAGGTTTTCCCACCACGAGGCCTTTCTCCCACCGAGGCTTTCGCCACAGCGCGCTGTCCCACAGCTGCCCCACCGTGGTCGCTGAGTCGAAAATTCGGCCCTTGAAAGTCGATGCGCAGTCCGCAGCGGAAAAACAGGGCTTCCCTGGAATGGACTGAGACAATGCTGGGCCGGAACTCTGCGAATGTGGCCACGACCCATGGCAAGTTCCTTTTCTCGCCCCTAGTTCCTGATGCCCGAGAGCGCCTCCTCTTGAGATGCGACAGGAACACCAGGAATTCTTTCCCGAACACGCAGGAAAAGGATCCCTCTCTCGGCTAGGAGGCGCAAAACGGGGCTCCTCTGGATGTGGGCAGAAGTCTCGTGCTTCCTTTCGAGTGGAGCCGGGTAAGTCGGGAAACTTCTTGAGTTGCAGCAATGGTGTGAAGGACCCTTTGGAAGTTCCACAGGTTAGGTGTGATTAGCCTCGAGACGTCTCAGCGGTAATGGCCTCATCTCGCCTGGAGGGGAGAACCTCCTGGATTCTCTCGAGTTGCGGCAGGTGCTCTCGACTTACGACGGGGACCTCAGGGACCCGCTCTGGTGGCCTCAGGAAAGGCCAGACCCCTTGCGAGTTGCTCGGGGCCTCTCGGATTCCTCTCCGTCAATGCCGGGGCTAAGACCTTGTGTGGAGTCGGTGCGGAACCTGAGGATTCCTCTCCAGTGCTGACATGCATCTTGGGGTACTTCTGGAGTCTCCCCAGGGGAGTCAGTCCTCGTCTCGAGTGGGGGCATGCACGTGCGCTTTCCTCCATAGCTGTAGCAGCAGGGTTGCGCCTCCCTTCGCGTGGATCAAGGGATCTGTGGCTTTCCCTCGAGGCTTTCCCACGAGGCTTTCCCACGAGGCTTTCCCACAGGGCTGTCCCACGTTCCACCGTGGTGTGAGTGGATCCTCGGCTTCAACATCGAGGCAGTGCAGGGAAAACTGGTTTCCCTGGAATGGACTGAGACATCTGGGGGACTCTGGGAATGGTGGCACGACCCGGGAGTTCCTCTCGCCTTTCCTGTGGAGAGCACAGACTCTTGAGATGCGACGGGAACGCCGGGAATTCTTTCCCGACCACACAGGGAAAGGATCCCTCCTCTCGACCCAGGAGGCGGAAACGGGACTCCTTTGGATGTGGGCGGGACTCTCGTGCTTCCTCTCGAGTGGAGACTGGTATGTCGAGGAACGTGTTGAGTTGCAGCAAGGGTGTGAAGCATCCTTTGGAAGTTCCAGAAGTTAGCTGTGATTAGCCTTGAGACACCTCAGCAGAAATGGGCCTCATCTCGCCTGGAGGGGAGAACCTCCTGGATTTTCTCGAGTTGCGGCAGGTGCTCTCAACTTACGACGGGGACTTCAGGGACGCACTCTGGTGGCCTCAGGAAAGGCCAGTGCCCATGCGAGTTGATCGAGGGGCCTCTCGGGATTCCACTCCCATCGATGCCGGAGCATAAGGCCTTGTGTGTAGTCGGTGCCGGAACCTGAGGATTTCTCTCCAGTGCTGACATGGATCTTGGGGAACTTCTGGAGTCTCCCCAGGGGAATCAGACCTCGGCTCGTGTGTGGGCATGCACGTGCGCTTTCCTCCCTAGCTGTAGCAGCAGGGTCACGCATCCCTTCGCGTGGATCAAGGGATCTGTGGCTTTCCCTCGAGGTTTTCCCACGAGGCTTTCCCACGAGGCTTTCCCACAGGGCTGTCCCACGTGCCACCGTGGTGTGAGTCGAAAATCGGCTTGAAAGTCGAGGCAGTGCAGGGAAAACAGGTTTCCCTGGAATGGACTGAGACATCTGGGGGACTCTGCGAATGTGGCACGACCCTGGAGTTCCTCTCGCCTTTCCTGTGGAGAGCGCCTCCTCTTGAGATGCGACAGGAACACCAGGAATTCTTTCCCGAACACGCAGGAAAAGGATCCCTCCTCTCGAGCTAGGAGGCGCAAACGGGGCTCCTCTGGATGTGGGCAGAAGTCTCGTGCTTCCTTTCGAGTGGAGCCGGGTAAGTCGGGAAACTTCTTGAGTTGCAGCAATGGTGTGAAGGACCCTTTGGAAGTTCCACAGGTTAGGTGTGATTAGCCTCGAGACGTCTCAGCGGTAATGGGCCTCATCTCGCCTGGAGGGGAGAACCTCCTGGATTCTCTCGAGTTGCGGCAGGTGCTCTCGACTTACGACGGGGACCTCAGGGACCCGCTCTGGTGGCCTCAGGAAAGGCCAGACCCCTTGCGAGTTGCTCGGGGGCCTCTCGGGATTCCTCTCCCGTCAATGCCGGGGCCTAAGACCTTGTGTGGAGTCGGTGCCGGAACCTGAGGATTCCTCTCCAGTGCTGACATGCATCTTGGGGTACTTCTGGAGTCTCCCCAGGGGAGTCAGTCCTCGTCTCGAGTGGGGGCATGCACGTGCGCTTTCCTCCATAGCTGTAGCAGCAGGGTTTGCGCCTCCCTTCGCGTGGATCAAGGGATCTGTGGCTTTCCCTCGAGGCTTTCCCACGAGGCTTTTCCCACGAGGCTTTCCCACAGGGCTGTCCCACGTTCCACCGTGGTGTGAGTGGATCCTCGGCTTCAACATCGAGGGCAGTGCAGGGAAAACTGGTTTCCCTGGAATGGACTGAGACATCTGGGGGACTCTGGGAATGGTGGCACGACCCTGGAGTTCCTCTCGCCTTTCGATGGAGAGCGCTCCTCTTGAGATGCGACGGGAACGCGGGAATTCTTTCCCCACCAAGCAGGGACAGGATCCCTCCTCTCGAGGTAGTAGTCCGGAAACGGGTCTCCTCTGGATGTGGGCGGGACTCTCGTGCTTCTTCTCGCGAGTGGAGACGGGTATGTCGGGGAACTTCTTGAGTCAGCAAGGGTGTGAAGGACCCTTTGGAAGTTCCAGATGTTAGATGTGACGCCCAGACGGCTCAGCGGAAATGGGCCTCATCTCGCCTGGAGGTAGAACCTCCTGCATTTTCTCGAGTTGCGGGCAGGTGCTCTCACTTACGACAGGGACCTCAGGGACCCGCTCTGGTGGCCTCAGGAAAGGCCAGTACGCATGGGAGTTACTCGGGGGCCTCTCGGGATTCTCTCCGGTGATGCCGGGCCTAAGATCTTGTGTGGAGTCAGTGCCGGAACCTGAGAATTCCCTCTCCAGTGCTGACATGGATCTTGGG
>NW_017209505.1:0-3274 GCF_001704415.2 Capra hircus | reverse complement strand
AAGGACTCGAGGGAAAGCCACAGATCCCTTGATCCACGCGAAGGGAAGTGCGACACTGCTGCTACAGCTCGGGAGGAAAGCGCACGTGCATGCCCCCACTCGATACAAGGACTGACTCCCCTGGGAGACTCCAGAAGTACCCCAAGATCCATGTCAGCACTGGAGAGGAATCCTCAGGTTCCGGCACCGACTCCTCACAAGGTCTTAGGCCCCGGCATCGACGGGAGAGGAATTCCGAGAGGCCGCCCAGCAACTCGCATAGGGACTGGCCTTTCCTGAGTCCACCAGAGCGGGTCCCCGTGGTCCCGGTCGTAGTCGAGAGCACTGCCGCAACTCGAGAAAATCCAGGAGGTTCTCCACTCCAGGCGAGATGAGGCCCATTCCGCTGAGGCTCTCGAGGCTAATCACATCTGATATCTGGAACTTCCAAAGGGTCCTTCACACCCGTACTGCAACTCAAGAAGTTCCCGGACATACCCTTCTCCACTCGAGAGTAAACACGAGAGTCCCGCCCACATCCAGAGGAGCCCCGTTTTCCTAGCCTCCTAGCTCGAGAGGAGGGATCCTTTCCCTGCGTGGTGGGGAAAGAATTCCCCGCGTTCCAGTCGCTTCTCAAGAGGAGGCGCTCTCCACAGGAAAGGCGAGAGGAACTTCAGAGTCGTGCCACCATTCCCAGAGTCCCCCAGATGTCTCAGTCCATTCCAGGGAAACCTGTTTTCCCTACACTGCTTCTACTTTCAAGCCGAGTATCCACTCACACCACGGTGGCACGTGGACTGCCCTGTGGGAAAGACTCGTGGGAAAGCCTCGTGGGAAAGCTCGTGGGAAAGCCTCGAGTGAAAGCCACAGATCCCCTGATCCACTCGAAGGGGAGAGCGACACTGCTGCTACAGCTCGGGAGGAAAGCGTAGTTGCATGCTCTCACTCGAGACGAGGACTGACTCCCCTGGGGAGACTTCAGAAGAACCCAAGATCCATGTTGGCACTGGAGAGGAATCCTCAGGTTCCAGCACCGACTCCACACAAGGTCTTAGGGCACCGGCATCGACGGGAGAGGAATCCGAGAGGTCCCGAGCAACTCGCATGGGGACTGGCCTTTCCTGAGGCCACCAGTGCGGGTCCCTGAGTCCCCGTCGTAAGTCGAGAGCACCTGCCACAACTTGAGAAAATCCAGGGAGGTTCTCCCCTCCAGGCGAGATGGGGCCCATTTCCGCTGAGGCGTTTCGAGGCTAATCACACCTAACCTCTGGAACGTCCAAAGGGTCCTTCACACCCTTGCTGCAACTCAAGAAGTTCCCCGACATACCCGTTCCACTGGAGAGGAAGCACGAGAGTCCCGCCAACATCCAGAGGAGCCCCGTTTGCGCCCGCCTAGCTCGAGAGGAGGGATCCTTTCCCTACGTGGTCGGGAAAGAATTCCCGGCGTTCCCGTCGCATCTCAAGAGGAGGCACTCTCCACAGGAAAGAGAAGAGGAATTCCAGGGTCCTGCCACCATTCCCAGAGTCCCCCAGATATCTCAGTCCATTCCAGGGAAACCTGTTTTTCCTGCACTGCCTCGACTTTCCAGCCGAGGATCGACTCACACCACGGTGGCACGTGGGACAGCCCTGTGGGAAGGCATCGTGGGAAAGCCTCGTGGGAAAGCCTCGAGGGAAAGCCACAGATCCCTTGATCCTCGCGAAGGGAAGCGTGACACTGCTGGTACAGCTCGGGAGGAAAGGGCACGTGCATGACCCCACTCGGGACGAGGACTGACTCCCCTGGGAAGACTCCAGAAGTACCCAAGATCCATGTCAGCACTGGAGAGGAAATCCTCAGGTTCCGGCACCGACTCCACACAAGGTCTTATGCTCCGGCATCGATGGAGAGGAATCCGAGAGGCCCCCGTGCAACTTCAATGGTGACTGGCCTTCCCTTAGGCCAACAGAGCGGGTCCCTGAAGTCCCCGTTGTAAGTCGAGAGCACCTGCCGTACCTCGAGAAAATCCTGGAGGTTCTCCCTCTGGGCGAGATGAGGCCTATTTCCGCTAATGCGTCACGAGGCTAATCACACCTAACCTCTGGAACTCCCAAAGGGGTCCTAAACACTTTTGCTGCAACTTAAGAAGTTCCCCGACATACCCGTCTCCACTCGAGAGGAAAGCACGAGAGTCCCGCCCACATCCAGAGGAGCCCCGTTTCCATCTCATAGCTCGAGAGGAGGTATACTTTCCCTGCGTGTTCGGGAAAGAATTCCCGGCGTTCCCGTCGCATCTCAAGAGGAGGCGCTCTCCACAGGAAAGGCGAGAGGAACTCCAGGGTCGTGCCACCATTCCCACAGTCCCCCAGATGTCTCAGTCTATTCCAGGGAAACCTGTTTTCCCTGCACTGCCTCGACTTTCAAGCGAGGATCGACTCACACCACGGTGGCACGTGGGACAGCCCTGTGGGAAAGCCTCGTGGAAAAGCCTCATGGGAAAGCCTCGAGCGAATGTCACAGATCCCTTGATCACGCGAAGGGTAGCATGACACTGCTGCTACAGCTCGGGAGGAAATCGCCCGTGACGCCACCACTCGAGTCCAGGACTGACTTCCCTGGGGAGACTCTAGACGTACCCCAAGATCCATGTCGGCACTGGAGAGGAATACTCAGGTTCGGGCACTGACTCCACACAAGGTCTTAGGACCCAGCATCGACGGGAGTGGAATCCCGAGAGGCCGCGAGCAACTCGCATGGGGACTGGCCTTTCCTGAGGCCACCAGAGCGGGACTCTGAGGTCCCCGTCGTAAGTCGAGAGCACCTGCCGCAACTCGAGAAAATCCAGGAGGTTCTCCCCTCCAGGCGAGATGAGGCGCATTTGTGCTGAGGCGTCTCAGGGTAATCAGACCTAACCTCTGCAACTTCCAAAGGGTCCTTCCAAACCTTGCGGCAACTCAAGAAGTTGCCCGACATACCCGTCTCCCACTCGAGAGGAAGCACGAGAGTCCCGCCCACATCCAAAGGAGCCCCGTTTCGCCTCCTAGCTCGAGAGGAGAGGATCCTTTCCCTGCGGGGTCGGGAAAAGAATTCCCGGCGTTCCCGTCGCATCTCAAGAGGAGGCACTCTCCACAGGAAAGGCAAGAGGAAATCCAGGGTCGTGTCACCATTCCCAGAGTCCCCCAGATGTCTCAGTCCATTCCAGGGGAAACCTGTTTTCCCTGCCACTGCCTCTGACTTTCAAGCCGAGGATCGAAACACACCACCGGTGGCACGTAGGAGAGCCCTGTGGGAAAGCCTCGTGGGAAAGCTTCGTGG
>NW_017209504.1:0-3277 GCF_001704415.2 Capra hircus | reverse complement strand
GCAGCGCCCGAGAGTGCCAGGCTGGGACTGCCACAGGAATGGCCGAGAGGAGCCACCCTGGTCCAAGGTCAGGGTCGGGAACTGGAGAGCCACCCCACCTGAGGCCCAGGGTCAGGGGCTGGAGGAGGCCAGCCCCACTCCAAGGCTAGGGGAGGCAGTTGCAAGGAGACATCCCATGGCCGAGGCCAGGGGCGGAGGCCGGGGAGAAGGGCAACCCACATTCAAAAGGAGCAGTGGCTGCACTGGTGCAGGAGGGCCTAGAGGAGTTATACCACGTTGGAAGGTCAGGAAGGGCAGTGGTGATGAGATACCTTCATCCAAGGTAAGGAGCAGTGGCTGCGCTTTGCTGGAACAGCCATGAAGAGATACCCCAACCCAAGGTAAGAGAAACCCAAGTAAGATGGTAGGTGTTGCAAGAGGGCATCAGAGGGCAGAGACACTGAAACCATACTTACAGAAAACTAGTCAATCTAATCACACTAGGACCACAGCATTGTCTAACTCAGTGAAACCAAGCATGCCCACAGGGCAACCCAAGATGGGAGGGTCATGGTGAGGTCTGACAGAATGTGGTCCACTTTGAGAAAGGAATGGCAAACCACTTCAGTATTCTTGCCTGAGAACCCCAGGAACAGTATGAAAAGGCAAAAATAATAGGATACTGAATGAGGAACTCCCCAGGTCAGTAGGTGTCCAATACGCTACTGGAGATCAGTGGAGAAATAACCCCAGAAAAGAATGAAGGGATGGAGCCAAAGCAAAAACAATACCCAGCTGTGGATGTGACTGGTGATGGAAACAAGGTCCAATGCTGTAAAGAGCAATATTGCATAGGAACCTGGAATATCAGGTCCATGAATCAAGGCAAATTGGAAGTGGTCAAACAAGAGATGGCAAGGGTGAACATCTACATTCAAGGAATCAGCGAAGTAAAATGGACTGGAATGGGTGAGTTTAACTCAGATGACCATTATATATCTACTACTGTGGGCAGGAATCCCTCAGAAGAAATGGAGTAGCCATCATGGTCAACAGAAGAGTCCAAAATGCAGTATTTGGATGCAATCTCAAAAATGACAGAATGATCTCTGTTCGTTTCCAAGGCAAACCATTCAATATCAACCTAATCCAAGTCTATGCCCCAACCAGTAATGCTGAAGAAGCTGAAGTTGAACCCTTCTATGAAGACCTACAAGACCTTGTAGAACTAACACCCAAGAAATATGTCATTTTCATTATAGAAGACTGGAATGAAAAAAGTAGGAAGTCAAGAAACACCTAGGTTAACAGCAAATTTGGCCTTGGAATGCAGAATGAATCAGGGCAAAGACAAATAGAAGAGTTTGGCCAAGAAAATGCACTGGTCATAGCAAAACACCCTCTTCCAACAACACAACAGAAGACTCTATACATGGATATCACCACATGTTTCAACACAGAAATCAGATTGATTATATTCTTTGTTGTCAAAGATGGAGAACCTCTATACAGTCAGAAAAACAAGACCAGGAGCTGACTGTGGTTCAGATCATGAACTGCTTATAACCAAATTCAGTCTTAAATTGAAGAAAGTAGGGAAAAACCGCTAAACCATTCAGGTATGACCTAAATCAAATCCCTTATGATTATAAAGTGGAAGTGAGAAATAAATTTAAGGGCCTAGATCTGATAGATAGACTGCCTGATGAACTATGGAATGGGATTTTGTGACATTGTACAGGAGACACGGATCAAGACCATCCCATGGAAAAGAAATGCAAAAAAGCAAAATGGCTGTCTGGCGAGGCCTTTCAAATAGCTGTGAAAAAGAAGAGAGGCAAAAAAAAAAGGAGAAAAGGAAGAATATAAGCATCTGAATGCAGAGTTCCAAATAAGAGCAAGGAGAGATAAGAAAGCCTTCTTCAGTGATCAGTACAAAGAAATAAAGGAAAAGAACAGAATGGGAAAGACTACAGATCTCTTCAAGAAAAATTAGAGATTACCAAGAGAACATTTCATGCAAAGATGGGATCGATAAAGGACAGAAATAGTCTGGACCTAACAGAGCAGAAGATATTAAAGAAGATGTTGCAAGAATACACAGAAGAACTGTACAAAAAAGACCTTAATGACCCGGATAATCACGATGGTGTGATCACTCATCTATAGCCAGACATAATGTAATGTGAAGTCAAGTGGGCCTTAGAAAGCATCATAAAAAAAGTAGGGGAGGTGATAGAATTCCAGTGAGCTATCCTAATAGTGATGCTGTGAAAGTGCTGCGCTCAATATGCCAAGCAAATTTGGAAAACTCAGCAGTGGCCACAGACTGGAAAAGGTCAATTTTCATCCAATCCCAAAGAAAAGGCAAGTGCCACAGAATGCTCAGTCTACTGCACAATTGTACTCATCTCACACAATAGTAAAGTAATTCCTCAAATTCTCCAAACCAGGGTTCAGCAATATGTGAACTGTGAACGTCCTGATGTTCAAGCTGGTTTTAGAAAAGCCAGAGGACCAGAGATCAAATTGCCAACATCCACTGGATCATGGAAAAGCAAAAGAGTTCCAGAAAAACATCTATTTCTGCTTTATTGACTATGCCAAAGCCTTTGACTGTGTGGATCACAACAAACTGTGGAAAATTCTGAAAGAGATGGGAATGGCAGACAATCTGACCTGCTTCTTGAGAAATCTGTATGCAGGTCAGGAAGCAACAGTTAGAATTGGACATGGAACAACAGACTGGTTCAAATAGGAAAAAGGAAGTGCACTCTCTATTTTCATTTCTAATTTTATTAATTTGATTTTTCTCTCATTGTTTCTTGATGAGTCTAGCTAATGTTTTGTCAATTTTATTTATCCTTCAAAGAACCAGCTTTTGGCTTGTGTTTGATTTTTGCTATGGTCTCTTTTTGTTTCTTTGCATTTATTTCTGCCCTAATTTTTAAGATGTCTTTCCTTCTACTAACTCTCGGATTCCCATTTCTTCCTCTTCTAGTTGCATTAGGTGAAGAGTTAGGTTATTTATTTGACTTATTTCTTGTTTCTTGAGGTATGCCTGTATTGCTATGAACTTTCCTCTTAGCACTGCTTTTATAGTGTCCCACAGGTTTTTGGTTGTTGTGTTTTCATTTTTCATTTAGTTTCTATGCATATTTTTTTTCTTCTATGATTTGTTGGTTATTCAGAAGTGTGTTGTTCAGCCTCCATATGTTGGAATCTTTAATAGTTTTTCTTGTGTAATTGAGATCTAATCTTGATGCATTATGGTCAGAAAAGATGCTTGAAAAGATTT
>NW_017209503.1:0-3278 GCF_001704415.2 Capra hircus | reverse complement strand
CCGAGGCCGACTCACACCACAGTGGCACGTGGGACAGCCTGTGGGAAAGCCTCGTGGGAAAGCCTCTGCGAAAGCCTCGAGGGAAAGCCACAGATCAGTTGATACACGCGAAGGAAGCGTGACACTGCTGCTACAGCTCGGAGGAAAGCGCACGTGTATGCCCCCACTCGAGTAGAGGACTGACTGCCCTGGGGAGACTCCAGAAGTACCCAAGATCATGTCAGCACTGGAGAGGAATCCTCAGGTTCCGGCACCGACTCCACACAAGATCTTAGGCCCTGGCATCGACGGGAGAGGAATCCCGAGAGGCCCCGAGCAACTCGCATGGGGACTGGCCTTTCCTGAGGCCACCAGAGCGGGTCCCTGAGGTCCCCGTCGTAAGTTGAGAGCACCTGCCGCAACTCGAGAAAATCCAGGAGGTTCTCCCCTCCAGGCGAGATGAGGCCCATTTCACTGAGGCGTCTCGAGGCTAATTACACCTAACCTCTGGAACTTCCAAAGGGTCCTTCACACCCTTGCCGCAACTCAAGAAGTTTCCCCGACATACCGTCTCCACTCGAGAGGAAGCACGAGAATCCCGCCAATCCAGAGGAGCCCTGTTTCTCCTCTAGCTCGAGGGGAGGGATCCTTTCCTGCGTGGTCGGGAAAGAATTCCCGGCATTTCCGTCGCATCTCAAGAGGAGGCTCTCTCAACAGGAAAGGCGATAGGAACTCCAGGGTCGTGCCACCATTCCCAGAGTCCCCCAGATGTCTCCGTCCGTTCCAGGGAAACCTGTTTTCCCAGCACTGCGTCGACTTTCAATCTGAAGATCGACTCACACCACGGTGGCACGTTGGACAGCCCTGTGGGAAAGCCTCGTGGGAAAGCCTCGAGGGAAAGCCACAGATCCCTTGATCCACGGCGAATGGAAGCGCGACAGTGCTGCTACAACTCGAGAGGAAAGCGCACGTGCATGCCCCCCACTCGAGAGGAGGACTGACTCCCCTGGGGAGACTCCAGAAGTACCCCAAGATCCATGTCAGCACTGGAGAGGAATCCTCAGGTTCCGGCACTGATTCCACACAAGGTCTTAGGCCCCGGCATCGACGGGAGAGGAATCCCGAGAGGCCCCCGAGCAACTCGCATGGGGACTGGCCTTTCCTGAGGCCACCAGAGCGGGTCCCTGAGGTCCCAGTCGTAAGTCGAGAGCACCTGCCGCAACTCGAGAAAATCCATTAGGTTCTCCCTCCAGGCGAGATGAGGCCCTTTTCCGATGAGGCTCCTCAAGGCTAATCACAATTAAACGCTGGAATTTCCAGGGGTCTTCACACCCTTGCTGCAACTCAAGAAGTTCCCCGTCATACCCGACTCCACTCGAGAAGAAGGACGAGAGTCCGCCCACATACAGAGGAGCCCCGTTTCCGCCTCATAGCTCTAGAGGAGGGATCCTTTCCTTGCGTGGTCTGGAAAGTATTCCCGGCGTTTCCGTCGCATCTCAAGAGGAGGCGCTCTCCACTTGAAACGGGAGAGGAACTCCAGGTTCGTGCCACCGTTCCCACACTCCCCCAGATGTCTCATTCCATTCCACAGAAACCATTTTTCCCTACACTGCCTCGACTTTCAAGCTGAGGATCGACTCACACCACGGTGGCATGTGGGACAGCCCTGTGGGAAAGCCTCGTGGGAAAGTCTCCTGAGAAAGCCTCGAGGGAAAGCCACAGATCCCATGATCCACGCGAAGGGAAGCTTGACACTGCTGCTACAGCTCGGGTGGAAAACCCACGTGCATATCTCCACTCGCGACGAGGAATGACTCCCCTGGGAGACTCCAGAAGTACCCAAGATCCATGTCAGACACTGGAGAGGAATCCTCAGGATCCGACACAGACTCCACACAAGGTCCCAGGGCCCCGGCATCGACGGGAGAGGAATCCCGAGAGGCCCCGAGCAACTGCATGGGGACTGGCCTTTCCTGAGGCCACCAAGAGCGGGTCCCTGAGGTCCCAGTCGTAAGTCGAGAGCACCTGCCGCAACTCGAGAAAATCCAGGAGGTTCTCCCCTCCAGGCGAGATGAGGCCCATTTCTGCTGAGGCGTCTCGAGGCTAATCACACCTAACCTCTCGAACTTCCAAAGGGTCCTTCACACCCTTGCTGCAACTCAAGAAGTTCCCCGACATACCGTCTCCACTCGAGAGGAAGCACGAGAGTCCCGCCAAATCCAGAGCAGCCCCGTTTCCGCCTCATACCTCGAGCGGAGGGATCCTTTCCCTGCGTGGTCGGGAAAGAATTCCCGGCGTTCCCGTCGCATCTCAAGAGGAGGCGCTCTCCACTGGATAGGCGAGAGGAACTCCAGGGTCTTGCCACCATTCCCAGAGTCCCCAGATGTCTCAGTCCATTCCAGAGAAACCTGTTTTCCCTGCATTGCGTCGACTTTCAAGCCGAGGATCGACTCACACCACGGTGGCACGTGGGACAGCCCTGTGGAAAGCCTCGTGGAAAAGCCTCTTGGGAAAGCGTCGAGGGAAAGCCACAGATCCGTTGATCCACGCGAAGGGAAGCGTGACACTGCTGCTACAGCTCGGGAGGAAAGCGCACGTGCATGCCCCCACTCGAGTAGAGGACTGACTGCCCTGGGGAGACTCCAGAAGTACCCCAAGATCTATGTCAGCACTGGAGAGGAATCCTCAGGTTACAGCACCGACTCCACACAAGACCTTAGTCTCCGACATCAAGGGGAAGGAATCCCGAGAGGCCCCTGAGCTACTCACATGGGGACTGGCCTTTCCTGAGGCCAGCAGAACGGGTCCCTGAGGTCCCCGTCGTAAGTCGAGAGCACCTGCCGCAACTCGAGAAAATCCAGGGGTTCTCCCCTCCAGGCGAGATGAGGCCCATTTCCACTGAGGCGTCTCGAGGCTAATTACACCTAACCTCTGGAACTTCCAAAGGGTCCTTCACACCCTTGCCGCAACTCAGGAAGTTCCCCGACATACCCGTCTCCACTCGAGAGTAAGCACGAGATTCCCGCCCACATCCAGCAGAGACCCGTTTCCGCCTCCTAGCTCGAGAGGAGGATCCTTTCCCTGCGTGGTCGGGAAAGAATTCGCGGCGTTCCGTCACATCTCACGAGGAGGCGCTCTCTACAGGAATGGCGAGAGGAACTCCAGGGTCGTGCCACCATTCCCAGAGTCCCCCAGATGTCTCAGTCCATTCCAGGGAAACCTGTTTTCCCTGCACTGTCTCGACTTTCTAGCCGAGAATGGACTCACACCACGGTGGCACGTGGACATCCTGTGGGAAA
>NW_017209502.1:0-3278 GCF_001704415.2 Capra hircus | reverse complement strand
TTGAACTTGAACTTGATGACTTCATCTTGACTTGAACATTGAACTTGAGAATTGACCTTGAACCTTGAAAACTTGAACTTCAACTTTGAACTGAGTTGAACTTCAACTTGAACTTGAACTTGTCCTTGACCTTGAACTTCAACTTGAAACTTGAACTTGACCTTGAAACTTCCTTTTGAACTTCTTGAACTTTTGACCTTTGAACTTGAAGTTGACCTTGAACTTGAACTTAAACTTCACCTTGATCTTGAGCTTGAACTTGAACTTGAACTTGACCTTGAACCTTGCCTTGACTTGACCAACCAACAACGGGAGACCTCGAGATTTGCTCAGAGCACCGGAGGTCCAGAAGCAGGGCCCTGTATCTCCCTTCCCTTTGTGATCATTGCAAAGACATTCCTAGCTGATAGCGGGAGTGCCCCCTGAAGAAGCAAGCAGTGGGAGTGTGTTTGACACGACTGTGTGCCTTCCTGGCCTCAGCTCCACAAGGGGCCTTTCCTCTCGAAGTAGGCCCCATGTCCCCTTGGGGAGGGTGTCATGCCTCTTTTCTCCTCACTGCCAAAGGGTGGAGCCAAGCTCGCTCTGTCAGAGGTACAAAAACAGCAATTGAATGGATTTTCAAGCTCTTGCTAGGCTGCACCCTTTCAGGGCCCCTTTACTTACTGAAAACAGGTGCTCTGTGGCCCCTGGTTGGGTATGCAGGTTCACAAACAGGGTGAGATCCTGTCCAAGCCAAGAATTTTCCTGAAAGACCTAGGCTCACTAGAGCTCTCCTCCAGAGCAAAGGGGATAGAGGAGATGTATGGAGGAGTCTTTGCCTTTGCCTGTGAGTGTGGGGCTACTCCTACGGCCCCAAGCTCAGGGATAACTGCCTCTAAGAAAGGAATGGCAAGAAGCGCTATTCTTGGAGGTTGGGACAGGGAGTTCGCAGCATGTGGGGAAAGAAAGACTTCTTCGGGGAAGAAGAGGCAACCACGGGGGTGTGTTTGCAAGCCTCTATTTGGAAGGAACAGGTTTGCTTATACAACTCAAGACCTCCAGATCTGCTCAGAGACTGAAGTTCCAGAGACAGGGCCATGTATCTCCCCTTCCCTTTGAGATCCTTGCAAAGACATTCCTAGCAGATCGTGGGAGTGCCCATGAGAAGCAAGCAGCGGGAGTGTGCTTGACATCACTGGCTGCCTACCTGGGCTCAGCTCCTCAAGGGGCCTTTCTCTCCTGGTAGGCCCTATGTCCCTTTGGGAGAGGGTGGTGCCCTCTCCCTCCACACTGCCAAAGGGTGGAGGTGGAGCAAACTCGTTCTCTCCGAGGTAAAAAAAAAAAGACAAATTGGATGGATTTTTAAGCTCTTGCTAATGCTGCACCCTCCAGGACCCACTCGAGCAAAACAGGTGCCCTGTGGCCCCTAGGTCGGGTATGCAGGTTCACACACTGGTGGGATCCCGTCAAAGCCAAGAATTTTCCTGACAGACCTAGGCTCACTAGAGCTCTCCTCCAGAGGAAAGGGGACAGAAAAGACGTGTGTGTGGAGGTGGCTCTGCCTTTCCAGGTCCCAATCTCAGGGATAACTGCCCCTAAAGAAGGAACTGCTGATGGCTGCTGCTGCTAAGTTGCTTCAGTCGTGTTCGACTCTGTGCGACGCCATAGACGGTAGCCCACTAGGCTTCCCCGTCCCTGGGATTCTCCAGCAAGAACAGTAAGTGGGGTTGCCATTGCCTTCTCCAATGCATGAAAGTGAAAATGAAAGTGGCAGTCGCTCAGGTCGTGTCCGACCTGTCAGCGACCCCACGGACTGCAGCCTACCAGGCTTCTTCTCGTCCATAGGATTTTCTGAAAGGAACTGCAAGAAGCGGCTTTTCCAGGAGGCTGGGAAAGGGTGTTCGCAGGAATGTGGGGAAAGAGAGCCTCCTTCGGGGAAGAATAGGCGGCCACTTGTTTTGTGTTGCAAACCTCTATTTGGAAAGGAACAGGTTAGGCTTATACAAAAGGGAGACCTCCAGATCTGCTCAGAGGACCAAAGTTGCAAGAGGCAGGTCGGTGTATTTTCGCTTTCACTTTGCGATCCTTGCAAAGACATTCCTTGCTGATAGATGATTCAGCAAGGGCCTTTGAGACTGTTGTTTTCTTTCGCTAGGTTCAAAGATTCTTCAGTTCCTAATATAGATATCCTAGAAATTATCTGACATCCGTGAAAATTCTGATATGTCCTGGTCAAATGCTGTCAGTTATAATTCGCAGTTATGCATATTAAAGCATTTCAAGTCGCAGCAGTGACCAGATTACATTGTCAATTTTATTTAATCAGGTTTTAACACCAGTAGTCTATTGCTAATGATTTCACAAGTGTGGATGGCCTTTACAAGAAATACTGGCTAAACTGAGTCAAGAAATATTATGGGGAAGTATACAGTTGTTTAAGCATGTACCAAAATAATTTTGTTCGTGGTTTGTTGTGTTTGTTCTTGCTGGGTGAAGCTGGGTACGGCAGATGGTAATTGGGTACGTCTCCTCCTGCTAAGGTTAATGGAGAACAAAAGGTTTTCTTAGAAGAGCAATTTTTGAGTAATCAGACGAGCTATGATGGTTCTTACGCTTCTGTGATTTCAGTAGATTGTTTTCATGCATGCTGTTTGTTGTAATCTTGCGGGTTAAATGCAAAATTAAGCCTTATTTAGAAGATTTTTGGGTAAGCTATGTAGGCAGTGGGAGTGCTAAGAGCTTGTCCCGCCACGTCTTCATAAGTTTGCCCGCTTAAAGCAGTCGCTGCAGGATTCTTCTCGTGGACAAAAGATGCTTCAGCGTTTCCTCACAGAGGGAGCAAGTCCAAGGCTTTTTATTGAGATTGATGCTGCCCTGTGCTGGAGCATCAGAGGTTCAATTTGAGCAATGAAGTTTGGCCCTAAGTGTAATTTAGGGGCAATGGAAGACGTATTGACTGACAGATTACAGAGAAAATGGTGACTTTAATGGATTCAGGGATTGGGGCCAATGATATGCCTATTGCGAACTGTCAGAGAAAGATGGGTTATAAAGGATGAGTTTTTTTTTTCTAGTTAGACGGCCAAAAACGTGCAGGCCAGGCCAGTTCCTTTCAGGCATATGCAATTGAAAACATGCTAGTGCATTTTTAAGGTCGAGGTGTTCAATT
This sequence comes from Capra hircus, assembly GCF_001704415.2. Taxonomy (NCBI): domain Eukaryota; kingdom Metazoa; phylum Chordata; class Mammalia; order Artiodactyla; family Bovidae; genus Capra; species Capra hircus. Next base: position 130 of record NW_017209502.1, on the reverse strand, counting down.
CGCAAAATTCCCAGGGCAGGAGAGAGGCGAATGGAACAAAAGGAGATAGTTCAAGGCTGGCTTGCACAATGCAGCGTCAATGTGGCTGGCAGCACACGTAGGTAAAGTAAATGCTGGCAAAAAATTCTGC
>NW_017209501.1:0-3280 GCF_001704415.2 Capra hircus | reverse complement strand
TTTGCACTTAGTCCAAGCTCCTTGAGGAGGGCTTAGGGCTGGTGTTGCACACTGCCAAGGGCTTCAGCAGTGAAAGCTCTGTCAGAGGGAAGCGAAGGGCAACAGCAGGGCTCCTTCAGCGGTTCCTTGGCCGCCCAGACAAAGCTCCGCACGGAGAGCACCAGGTTCCAAGGGCCCCTGGCTGGGTTTTGCATCCCCACACTCCCAGAGGCTGACTCCGTGGGTGCCTAGAAAGTGTGTGAGAGACGTAGGTTCCCTAGCACTCTCCTCCCCAGCAGAGACATGTGCAGGTGGTTGGGGCCTATCCTGCGTGTCTGGGTTCCCGCCCACAGCCCCAACTCAGGGGAAGCAGCCCCTGAGGCAAGACCTGCTGGAGGAGCCCTGCGCGCCCGCCTGATAGGCGAGAGCACAGCCAGCAGTGTAGCGAGCCTCCTCGGAGAAAGGAGGGCAGCCGAGCCCAGTCAAGAGGAAAGCCCTGCTTGCACGGAGCTAAGTGGCCTCCAGTACGGCAGAGCTCTAGCTCTGCTCAGAGCCCGATCTGGCAGAGTTTCTGGCGCGAGGCTGCTCGGCCGGGGCTCGCCTTGCCCAGACTTGCCTTGCTTTTAGGCTCCCTCCCCAGGAAGGAGCTGTCTGAGCGAGCCTGGGAGACGCCACTGGTGCCTTCCTTGCCTCAGCTCCAATCCTGCCTTGCCTTTGCACATAGGTGCCAGCGTCGTTGGGGAGGGCTTAGGGGGTGGTGGGTTGCACACTGCCAAGGGCTTCAGCAGTGAGAGCTCTGTCAGAGGGAAGGGAAGGGCAACTGCAGGGCTCCTCCAGCGGTTTCTAGGCCGCCTAGAATCAGCGCCGCACCGAGAGCACCAGGCTCCCAGGGCCCCTGGCTGGGTTTTCAGCCCCGCACACACGGAGGCTGATTCCTTGGGTGCCCAGAAAGTGTATGACAGACGTAGGTTCCCTAGCACTCTCCTCCCCAGCAGAGACATGTGCAGGTGGTTGGGGCCTGATCCTGCGTGTCTGGGTTCCTGCCCACAGCCCCAACTCAGGGGAAGCAGCCCCTGAGGCAAGACCTGCTGGAGGAGCCCTGCGCCCCCGCCTGATAGGCGAGTGCACAGCCAGCAGGGAAGCGAGCCTCCTCGGGGGGAAGAGGAGGCAGCCCAGCCCCGTCAAGTTGAAAGCCCTGCTTGCACGGAGCTAAGTGCGCTCCAGTACGGCAGAGCTCTAGCTCTGCTCAGAGCCCGATCTGGCAGAGTTCCTGGCGCGAGGCTGCTCTGCCGGGGGAGCCTTGCCCAGACTTGCCTTGCTTTTAGGCTGCCTCTCCAGGAAGGAGCAGGCAGCAGGAGCCTGGGAGTCGCCACTGGCGCCTTCCTGCCTCAGCTCCAATCCTGCCTTGCCTTTGCACTTAGGTCCCAGTCCTTGAGGAGGGCTTAGGGGCTGGTGGGTTGCACACTGCCAAGGGCTCCAGCAGTGAAAGCTCTGTCAGAGGGAAGCGAAGGGCAACAGCAGGGCTCCTCAGCGGTTGCTTGGCCGCCCAGACTAAGCGCCGCACGAGAGCACCAGGTTCCAAGGGCCCCTGGCTGGGTTTTGCATCCCACACTCCCAGAGGCTGACTCCGTGTGTGCCTAGAAAGTGTGTGAGAGACGTATGTTCCCTAGCACTCTCCTCCCCAGCAGAGACATGTGTTTGGGAGGGCTTAGGGATCGCTGAGTTCCACACTTCCAAGGGCTCCAGCACTGAGAGCTCTGTCGACGGGAAGGGAAGGGCAACTGCAGAGCTCCTTCAGCTGTTGCTTGGCTGTCCAGACTCAGCGCCACATTGAGAGCACCATGCACCCAGGCCCCTGGGTGGTGTCTGCAGCCAGCAGGCTGGCGACTCACTTGTGGTCTCCCATCATTTGCCTGAAATACATAGGTTCCCTAATGCTCTTCTCCCCAGCAGAGCTGTGTGCAGGTTGTTGGGCCTGCCCCTGCGTGTCTGGGTTCCCGCCCACAACCCCAGCTCAGGGGAAGTAACCCCTGAGCCAAGACCTGCAGGAGGCGAGGTATGGCTCCGCCTGGAAGCCGAGTGCACAGGACAAGTGGAAGGGAGCCTCCTCCGGGGAAGAGGAGGCAGCCCAGTCGCCTGCTGCTGCAAGCCTTGCTGGGGTGGAGCCGAGTGCGCCTCCAGTATCGCAGAGCTCCAGCTCCGCTGAGAGCCCTGATCTGGCAGAGTTCCTTGCGCGAGGCTGCTCTGCCTGGGCGAGCCTTGCCCAGACTTGCCTGGCTTCTAGACTTCCTGCCCAGGAAGGAGCAGTCTGCACGAGGTTGGGAGACGCCACTGGCACCTTCCTGGCCTCAGCTCTGCTCCTGCCTTGCCTTTGCACCTAGGCCCCAGGCGTTCTTGTGGTGGCTTAGGGCCGGTGGCTTCCACACTGCCAAGGGCTCCAACAGTGAGAGCTCTGTTCGAGGGAAATGAAGGGTATATTTGGAATGCAATCGTTTATCAGATGTGAGACCCACACCTTCACCCTGAACCCTCACCCCGAGCCCTTACCCTCGCCCTCACCCACACCCTCACCCTGAACCCTTACCCTCACCCTCACCTTGAAGCCTTACCCTCACCCTCACCCCTAACCCTAACCCTCACGCCTCCCCTCACCCTAACAAGTTGGGGGGCTGTTCTGCACACTGTAACCTTAACCCTTCCCTCACCCGACACCCTATCCACATCCTAACCCTAACCCACTTCATAGTCACGCCCTCAACCCTATACTTACCCTTGAAGTACGTACCTGCATCATCTTCGTTTTGGACACTTCCCATGCATAACAAAAGACAAGGTTGGAATGTTTCAAACATCGATCCAAGACCCATTATCCACATAAAAGGGATATAAATACTCTGATCACATCATTTAAATCTCTTGCATCACCAAAAATACCTCTCCACCACGTATCCAATCGCCATTGATGGATCACATCTATCTCATACATTTTATAACTTAGCAATCAGATACGCACCCGTAATCTGGGTAATTATATACACAGGATATATTGATACCATAAATATTTCAACAAATTCCACTTTCTACGATGAGTTCAATCTTCACAAAAGTAGGATGAACGGCACCTGTTTCCACTAGGATCCATAGCATTGCACAAAGTGACAGTGAGCGTGAAAATCTTAATGATGACCACCGGAAAGAAGGTCAGCACGGCTGATATCACAGATTTTTCAGTGTTCCGATACGACTTCTACCCAAATCCATAAAGAAAGACATATGCATAGGAAACTACAAATTGAAAGCA
>NW_017209500.1:0-17927 GCF_001704415.2 Capra hircus | reverse complement strand
CAGTCGTGTCAAACACACTCCCACTGCTTGCTTCTTCAGGGGCACTCCGCGCTATCAGCTAGGAATGTCTTTGCAATGATCACAAAGGGAAGGGGAGATACAGGGCCCTGCTTCTGGACCTCCGGTGCTCTGAGCAAATCTCGAGGTCTCCCGTTGTTGGTTCAAGGTCAAGGTCAAGTTCAAGTCAAGTTCAAGTTCAAGTTCAAGTTCAAGTTCAAGTCAAGCTCAAGATCAAGTTGAAGTTCAAGTTCAAGGTCAACTTCAAGTTCAAGGTCAAGGTCAAGTTCAGGGTCAAGTTCAAGGTCAAGGTCAAAGTTCAAGTTCAAAGTGAAGTTCAAGGTCAAGGTCAAGTTCAAGTTTAAGTTGAAGTTCAAGGTCAAGTTCAAGTTGAAGTTCAAGGTCAAGTCAAGTTCAAGTTCAAGTAAGTTCAAGTTCAAGTTCAAGTTAAGTTTCAATTCAAAGTCAAGTCAAGTTCAAGTTCAAGTTCAAGTCAAGTTCAAGTTCAAGTTCAAGTTCAAGTTCAAGTTCAAGTCAAGTTCAAGTTCAAGTAAGTTCAAGTTCAAGGTCAAGGTCAAGTTCAAGGTCAAGGTCAAGCCAAGTTCACAAAGTTCAAGTTCAAGGGGCAGGGCAAGGTCAAGCCCAAGACAAGGCAAGGGCAACGGCAACCCAAGGCAAGGCCAAGGCCCAGGCCAAGGCAAAGGCCAAGGCCACCAAAGCGACGCCCAAACCCCGTAACGCCTGACAAAAGGCAGAAGCCACTAGGCCCCTGTGCAGAGGAAGCCACTGAAGGCAGCAAGGCCACAGAGCTCCCCGACTCCCATTCCCACATGAAGATGTGAGGATAAAGGGCCTCATCCCAGCACAGCACCCGCTCCCACCACCCCGCAACCCGGCCCCCCGCCCCCCGCAGCACGCCCCCTGAAACAACACTGTCTTCCCAGAAAAGAGAACGGAGAAGCCATGTGTGTGCCAAAGGAGCAAGATGAACGAACGATGCCACGCCCTCCGAATTTGGGCACACCTGACGCCTCGGAAACCCGGGCCTGGCCGATGGGTCCCAGCCGTTCTCGGGTGGGAGGGGGGTCAACACATTGGCCGAGAGCCCTTGCCCAGGCCACCCACAAATCCCCTGAGATGTGATCCGACCACAGGGGACCGAGGGCAAACGTACCGCTTGAGGTGCTGGAGGAGCCGAACCAAGCCATGGTGGGAGAGGCACACGGGCACGCTGCAGACTGCTGGCCGAGTGGGCGGGGACCCAGCAGCTTAGGACTCTGGAGAACGGGAGGCGTCTCCGCCACCACTGACGTCAATAGGGTTTGGGTGGGTAGATGGAGGGGGCCGCCCCTGGCCTCTTTCCAAGCAGAGACGCCTGGACGGAGTCCCGTGGAGCGAGTGGGCTTTTCCCGGGCACGGCTGTGCCCTGGACCGCCAAGATCCCCGTTGGGGTGGGCGGGTAGTTCGGGGGCTTTGGTTTGTGGCCCTCCCTCGCAGCGGGGGGTGGGTTCAACCCCGAGTGGATCAATCAGGGGCCCTCAGCAGTGCCAAGGGAACTCACCGCCAGGAAACGCCCCTAGGTCCCTTTGAATTGGCCACCAACGCCCCTTTCCCAGCCTGCCTTGCTCTGAGATTTTCCTCCTTTTCACATTCCACAGGTCCCTGGTCCTCGACTGTCCCCCGCTGGCTCCTCCGAGGCATTCCGGGACACCAGACGCTCTCTCCAGCGCCTCCACCTAGATCCCTCGCTGTCCTCGCCTCCGTTTCCCCCATGCCCCCTCCCCAACTCCTCCGTGGGCTCTTGGCCATCCTTTCCCTACAGCAGTCCCAGAGTGCCACCCCCGAGGCTTTGAGTTGCCTGGAGCCCAAGGCTCCGGCCAGAGACCTGAGGGGCCCAGCGTCTGGACTGGCAGCTAATGCCATTTGGGGCTTTTCTCACGTGGAGCCTGAGGCCCGCACCTCCGCGGGCAACCCCCCAGCGCGAGTGCCCTTGGAGATACCCGCCCCAAGGGGACAGTGTATCCCCTACTGTGGGGAAGGAGGTTCCTGTTTTTCGCTGCACTGGTTCGACTTTCACGCCGAGGATCGACTCACACCATGGTGGCAAGTGGAATAGCCCTGTGGGAAAGCCTCATGGGAAAGACTCCAGGGAGAGCCACAGATTCCTTGATCCACGAGAAGGGAAGCGTGACACTGCTGCTACCGCTCGGGAGGAAAGCGCACGGTGCATGACCCCACTCGAGCCGAGTACTGACGCAAGCTTGGGAGACTCCAGAAGTGCGCCAAGATCCATGTCAGCACTGCAGAGGAATCCTCAGGTCCGGTCCCGACTCCACACAAGGTCTTAGGCCCCGGCATCGACGGGAGAGGAAAACTGAGAGGCCCCCTAGCACCTCGCATGGGGACTGGCCTTTCCTGAGGTCACCAGAGCGTGTCCCTGAGGTCTCCGTCGTAACTCGAGAGCACCTGCCGCAACTCGAGAAAATCCAGGAGGTTCTCCCATCCAGGCGAGATGAGGCCCATTTCCGCTGAGGCGTCTCGAGGCTAATCACACCTAACCTCTGGAACTTCCAAAGGGTCCTTCACACCCTTGCTGCAAGTCAAGAAGTTCTCCGACATACCCATATCCACTCGAGAGGAAGGACGAGGGTCCCGCCCATATCCAGCTGAGCCCCGTTTCCGCCTCGTAGCTCGAGAAGAGGGATCCTTTCCCTTCGTCGTCGGGAAAGAATTCCCGGCCTTCCCGTCGCATCTCAAGAGGAGGCGCTCTCAACAGGAAAGACGAGAGGAACTTCAGGGCCTTGCCAGCATTCCAAGAGTCCCCCAGATGTCTAAGTCCATTCCAGAAGAAACTGTTTTCCCTGCACTGCCTCGACGTTCACACCGAGGATCGACTCACACCACTGTGGCACGTGGGACAGCCCTGTTGGAAAGCCTCGTGGGAAAGCCTCAATGGAAAGCGACAGATCCCTTGATCCACACGTCGGCAAGCGTGACACTGCTGCTGCAGGTCGTGAGGAAATGGCAGGTGCATGCCCCCACACGAGATGAGGACTGACTCCCCTGGTGAGACTCCAGAAGTACCCCAAGATCCATGTCAGCACTGGAGAGGCATCCTCAGGGTCTGGCCCCGACTCCACACAAGGTCTTAGGCACCGGCATCGATGGGAGAGGAATCCCTAGAGGCCCCCTGGTAACTCACATGGGGACTGGACTTTCCTGAGGCCACCAGAGCGGGTCCCTGAGGACCCGTCGTAACTCGAGAGCACCTGCCGCAACTGGGTAAAATCCAGGAGGTTCTCCCCTCCAGGCGGGATGAGGCCCATTTCCTCTGAGGTGTCTGGAGGCTCATCACACCTAACCTCTGGAAATTAAAAAGGGTCCTTGCTGCAACTCAAGAAGTTCCCCGACATACCCGTCTCCACACAAGAGGAAGCACGGGGGTCCCGCCCACATTCAGAGGAACCCCGTTTCCGAGATGAAGGATCCTATCCTGCTTAGTCAGGAAAGATTTTTTTGGCGTTTCCATGGCATCTCAAGAGCAAGGGTTCTCAATAGGAAAGGCAAGAGGAACTCCAGGGTCGTGCCACCATTTCAAGAGTCCCCCAGATGTCTCAGTCCATTTCAGAGGAACCCGTTTTCCCCAGCACTGCCTCGAATTTCACGCCGAGGATCCACTCACACCATGGTGGCATGTGGGACAGCCCTGTGAGAAAGCCTCGAGGGAAAGCCACAGATCCCTTGATCCCCGCGACGGGAAGCGTGACACATCTGCTACACTGTCCCTGAGGTCACGGTCGTATGTCGAGAGTACCTGCCGCAACTCGAGAAAATCCAGGAGGTTCTCTGCTCCAGTCGAGATGAGGCCCATTTTCTCTGCGGCGTCTCGAGAGTAATCACACCTAAACTCTGGAACTTCCAAAGTGTCGTAAACACCCTTGCTAAAACTCAAGAAATTCCCCGACATACCCGTCTCCACTCCAGAGGAAGCACGAGGGTCCGGCCACCGCCAGAGGAGCTCCGTTTCCGCCTCCAAGCTCGAGATGAGGGATCCTTCCCTGCTTCCTCGGGAAAGAATTCCCGACGTTTCGACGCATCTCAAGAGGAGGCGCGCTGCACAGGAAAGGCGAGAGGAACTCATGGGTCTTGCCACCATTCCAAGAGTCCCCCAGATGTCTCTGTCCATTCCAGAGGATCCTGTTTTCCCTGCACTGCTTCGACTTTCACGCCGAGGATCGACTCACACCACGGTGGTACGTGTGACAACCCTGTGGGAAAGCCTCGTGGGAAAGCCTCGAGGGAAAGCCACAGATCCCTTAATCCACGCGACGGAAAGCGTGACACTGCTGCTACAGCACGGCAGGAAAGCGCACGTGCATGCCCCTACTCGACACGAGAACTGACTCCCCTGGTGAGAATCCAGAAATACCCCAAGATGCATGTCAGCCCTGGAGAGGAATCCTCAGGTTCCAGCCCCGACTCCACACAAGGTCTTAGGCCCTGGCATCGGACGGGAGAGGAATAGCGACAGGACCTCTAGCAACTCGCATGGGGACTGGCCTTTCCTGAGGTCACCAGAGCGGGTCCATGAGGTCCCTGTCGTAAGTCGAGAGCACCTGCCGCAACTCGGTAAAATCCAGGAGGTTCTCCCCTGCAGGTGAGATGAGGCCCGTTTCCACTGAGGTGTCTCGAGGCTAATCACACGTGAACTCTGGAACTTCTAAAGAGTCTTTCACAGTCATGCTGCAACTCAAGAAGTTCCCCGACATACCCGTCTCCACTCAAGAGGAAGCACGAGGGTCCCGGCCACATCCAGAGGAGCTCCGTTTCCGGCTCGTAGCTCGAGATGAGGGATCCTTTCCCTACTTGGTCGGGAAAGAATTCCTGGCATTTCCATCGCATCTCAAGAGGAGGCGCTCTAAACAGTAAAGGTGAGAGGAACTCCAGGTCGTGCCATCATTCCCAGAGTCCCCCGGATGTCTCAGTCAATTCCAGGGAAACCTGTTTTCCCTGCACTGCCTCGACTTTCAATCCGAGGATAGAGTCACACCACGGTGGCACGTGGGACAGCCCTGTGGGAAAGCCTCGAGAGAAAGCCTCGTGGGAAAGCCTCGAGGGAAATCCACAGATGCCTTGATCCACTCGAAGGGAAGCTTGAAAATGCTGCTACAGCTCGGGAGGAAAGCGAACGTGCATGCCCCCACTCAAGACGAGATCTGACTCCCCTGGGGAGACTCCAGAAGTACCCCAAGATCCATGTCAGCACTGGAGAGGAATCCTCAGGTTCCGGGACTGACTCCACACAAGGTCTTAGGCACGGGCATCGACGGGAGAGGAATCCCGAGAGACCATCGAGCATCACGAATGGGGACTGGCCTTTCCTGAGGCCACCAGAGCGGGTTCCTGAGGTCCCCGTCGTAAGTCGAGAGCACCTGCCGTAACTCGAGAATATCCAGGAGGTTCTCCCCTCCAGGCGAGATGAGGCCCATTTCCTCTGAGGCGTCTCGAGGCTAATCACACCTAACCTCTGGAACTTCCTATGGGTCCTTCACACCCTTGCTGCAACTCAAGAAGATCCCCAAAATACCCGTCTCCACTCGAGAGGAAGCACGAGAGTCCCGCCCACATCCAGAGGAACCCCGTTTCCGCCTCCTAGCTCGAGAGTAGGGATCCTTTCCCTGCCTGTTCAGGAAAGAATTCCCGGCGTTCCCGACGCATCTCAAGAGGAGGCACTCTCCACAGGAAAGGGGAGAGGAACTCCAGGGTCGTGCCACCATTCCCAGAGTCCCCCAGATGTCTCAATCCATTCAAGGGAAACCTGTTTTCCCTGCACTGCCTCAACTTTCAAGCCGAGGATCGACTCACACCACGGTGGCACGTGGGACAGCCTGCGGGAAAGCCTGGTGGGAAAGCCTCGAGGGAAAGCCACAGATCCCTTGATCCACGCGAAGGGAAGCGTGACACTGCTGCTACAGCTCGGGAGGAAAGCGCACGTGCATGCCCCCACTCGCGACGAAGACTGACTCCCCTGGGGAGACTTCAGAAGTACCCCAAGATCCATGTCAGCACTGGAGAGGATTCCTCAGGTTCCGGCACTGACTCCACACAAGGTCTTAAGCCGGGGTCCAGCCCCGGTGGATCCAGGGAATTCGAAGGGTGGTCGGCGTTGGCGTGGAAAGACTTGTTTATTTATTAATGTAAGATTAGATTAGGAAACTATAGTGTAGTAAGAAGATTAAGTGGAGAAAGAGGGCTGAATAGCTTGGTTTACGCGGAAGGCCAATAAAATTCCAGACAAGGAATTTGCACCACCTACGTTGGGCCACCGGCGCCCGCTTGAATATCTAAGGGTGCCTCGCCTTAAGCCTCCCTTTCGTGCGGGTCTTAACAGCCGGGGCAAGTAAGTAGACCTGGCGAGCCTCCGCACTCCAGGTGGAGATTCAGCCTGAAGTTAAAGTAAAGAGCAGAGAGAAGGAAAGGTAGAGAAGAAGAAAGAGAGAGAAAGACACGGGGGGAGCCAGAGTCCCAAGAAACCAGGCTGAGAGACTAGTTCGAGAAGCTGGTCCGAGAAACTGGCCCCCGGCCCCTGGCCTCCTCCTTTATTGTTCAGAAGGCCTTTTATACTTTTGATAAAACATGGAGATCAATGGATAACACAAAATTATGTAGCGTTCACAACCCAGATTCTTTCTGTATATCATTTTGTATACAAAAGGTCTCAGGTGATTTACATTATCTTCTGGCCAAGAGGCTTGTTAACACTTTTTGGCTCTCTTCCTTAATGAATGTTAATTTTGTTTCCCCTGAAGTGTTTTTCTTTAATCTGCATCTCCTTAAAGCATTAAAGTTACATCTCTATAGAACAAAGGTGCAGTGGGTTATAACAAAGAAGGTACTTAACTCAAAGATCTAATGTTGCTAATACCAGGTCTACTACTTGTTTTTCTATATACCAACTATATCTAAAAATAAAGGATATGAAAATTTGGCAGCAAGCATTGACCCAAAAAATGAAACTTTTAATCAGTCCTATTCTAAAGCTTTTGACTCCTCGGAAGCTCCTGCATTCCTAGGATGTTTTAAGCTTCCTGTGCCTCCTGCGGTCAGGAGGCCTCAAACAATCACAAGCGCAGCTGTACGAGTCCTACAGGCAGGCTAGAAAGCCAGCAGAGGGTTTTTGGATTGAAACACTCTTTCAAATGCAGAAGACTAACGCCCTGAATTGACTTTTTCCAGAAAAGGTCAGAAGAGTGAAAAAGCAGAGCACAAAAACCGGCAGATTTTTGTTGGGGTACATGCTTAAAAATTTCCAGAGGGGTTCCTGAAGTCTGAGCACGCCTTGCTTATGTGAGCTTCCTTCCTCATAAACTTGTCACGGGCGGGCTTCCTCACACTGGCTCCCGGCAGGCTTAGGCCCCGGCATCGACGGGAGAGGAATCCCGAGAGGCCCCCGAGCAACTCGCATGGGGACTGGCCTTTCCTGAGGCCACCAGAGCGGGTCCCTGAGGTCCCCGTCATAAGTCGAGAGCACCTGCCGCTACTCGAGAAAATCCAGGAGGTTCTCCCCTCCAGGCGAGATGAGGCCCATTTCCGCTGAGGCGTCTCGAGGCTAATCACACCTAACCTCTGGAACTTCCAAAGGGTCCTTCACACCCTTGCTGCAACTCAAGAAGTTCCCCGACATACCCGTCTCCACTCGAAAGGAATCACGAGAGTCCCGCCCTCATCCAGAGAAGCCCCGTTTCCGCCTCCCAGATCGAGAGGAGGGATCCTTTCCCTGCGTGGTCGGGAAAGAATTCCCGGCGTTCCCGTGGCATCTCAAGAAGAGGCGCTCTCCACAGGAAAGGCGAGAGGAACTCCAGGGTCGTGCCACCATTCCCAGAGTCCCCCAGATGTCTCAGTTCATTTCAGGGAAACCTGTTTTCCCTGTACTGCCTCGACTTTCAAGCCGAGGATCGACTCACACCACGGTGGCACGTGGGACAGCCCTGCGGGAAAGCCTTGAGGGAAAGCCTCGTGGGAAAGCCTCGAGGGAAAGCCTCGTGGGAAAGCCACAGATCCCTTGATCCACGCGAAGGGGAGCATGACACTGCTGCTACAGCTCGGGAGGAAAGCGCACGTGCATGCCCCCACTCGCGACGAAGACTGACTCCCCTGGGGAGACTTCAGAAGTACCCCAAGATCCATGTCAGCACTGGAGAGGAATCCTCAGGTTCCGGCACAGACTCCACACAAGGTCTTATGCCGAGGTCCAGCCCCGGTGGATCCAAGGGAATTCGAAGGGTGGTCGGCGTTGGCGTGGAAAGACTTGTTTATTTATTAATGTAAGATTAGATTAGGAAACTATAGTGTAGTAAGAAGATTAAGTGGAGAAAGAGGGCTGAATAGCTTGGTTTACGCGGAAGGCCAATAAAATTCCAGACAAGGAATTTGCACCACCTACGTTGGGCCACCGGCGCCCGCTTTAATATCTAAGGGTGCCTCGCCTTAAGCTCCCTTTCGTGCGGGTCTTAGCAGCCGGGGCAAGTAAGTAGACCTGGCGAGCCTCCGCACTCCAGGTGGAGATTCAGCCTGAAGTTAAAGTAAAGAGCAGAGAGAAGGAAAGGTAGAGAAGAAGAAAGAGAGAGAAAGACACGGGGGGAGCCAGAGTCCCAAGAAACCAGGCTGAGAGACTAGTTCGAGAAGCTGGTCCGAGAAACTGGCCCCCGGCCCCTGGCCTCCTCCTTTATTGTTCAGAAGGCCTTTTATACTTTTGATAAAACATGGAGATCAATGGATAACACAAAATTATGTAGCGTTCACAACCCAGATTCTTTCTGTATATCATTTTGTATACAAAAGGTCTCAGGTGATTTACATTATCTTCTGGCCAAGAGGCTTGTTAACACTTTTTGGCTCTCTTCCTTAATGAATGTTAATTTTGTTTCCCCTGAAGTGTTTTTCTTTAATCTGCATCTCCTTAAAGCATTAAAGTTACATCTCTATAGAACAAAGGTGCAGTGGGTTATAACAAAGAAGGTACTTAACTCAAAGATCTAATGTTGCTAATACCAGGTCTACTACTTGTTTTTCTATATACCAACTATATCTAAAAATAAAGGATATGAAAATTTGGCAGCAAGCATTGACCCAAAAAATGAAACTTTTAATCAGTCCTATTCTAAAGCTTTTGACTCCTCGGAAGCTCCTGCATTCCTAGGATGTTTTAAGCTTCCTGTGCCTCCTGCGGTCAGGAGGCCTCAAACAATCACAAGCGCAGCTGTACGAGTCCTACAGGCAGGCTAGAAAGCCAGCAGAGGGTTTTTGGATTGAAACACTCTTTCAAATGCAGAAGACTAACGCCCTGAATTGACTTTTTCCAGAAAAGGTCAGAAGAGTGAAAAAGCAGAGCACAAAAACCGGCAGATTTTTGTTGGGGTACATGCTTAAAAATTTCCAGAGGGGTTCCTGAAGTCTGAGCACGCCTTGCTTATGTGAGCTTCCTTCCTCATAAACTTGTCACGGGCGGGCTTCCTCACACTGGCTCCCGGCAGGCTTAGGCCCCGGCATCGAAGGGAGAGGAATCCCGAGAGGCCCCCGAGCAACTCGCATGGGGACTGGCCTTTCCTGAGGCCACCAGAGCGGGTCCCTGAGGTCCCCGTCATAAGTCGAGAGCACCTGCCGCTACTCGAGAAAATCCAGGAGGTTCTCCCCTCCAGGCGAGATGAGGCCCATTTCCGCTGAGGCGTCTCGAGGCTAATCACACCTAACCTCTGGAACTTCCAAAGGGTCCTTCACACCCTTGCTGCAACTCAAGAAGTTCCCCGACATACCCGTCTCCACTCGAGAGGAAGCACGAGAGTCCCGCCCTCATCCAGAGGAGCCCCGTTTCCGCCTCCTAGCTCGAGAGGAGGGATCCTTCCCATGCGTGGTCGGGAGAGAATTCCCGGGGTTTCCGTCGCATCTCAAGAGGAGGCGCTCTCCACAGGAAAGGCGAGAGGAACTCCAGGGTCGTGCCACCATTCCCAGAGTCCCCCAGATGTCTCAGTCCATTCCAGGGAAACCTGTTTTCCCTGCACTGCCTCGACTTTCAAGCCGAGGATCGACTCACACCACGGTGGCACGTGGGACAGCCCTGTGGGAAAACCTCCTGGGCAAGCCTCGAGTGAAAGCCACAGATCCCTTGATCCACGTGAAGGGAAGCGTGACACTGCTGCTACAGCTCGAGAGGAAATTGCACGTGCATGCCCCCATTCGAGACGAGGACTGACTCCCTTGGGGAGACTCCAGAAGAACCCCAAATCCATGTCAGCACTGGAGAGGAATCCTCAGGTGCCGGCAGCGACTCCACAAAAGGTCTTAGGCCCCGGCATCGACGGGAGAGGAATCCCGAGAGGCCCCCGAAAAACTCGCATGGGGACTGGCCTTTCCTGAGACCACCAGAGCGGGTCGCTGAGGTCCCCGTCGTAAGTCGAGAGCACCTGCCACAACTCGAGAAAATCCAGGAGGTTCTCCCCTCCAGGCCAGATGAGGCCCGTTTCCGCTGAGGCGTCTCGAGGCTAATCACACCTAACCTCTGGAACTTCCAAAGGGTCCTTCACACCCTTGCTGCAACTCAAGAAGTTCCCCGACATACCCGTCTCCACTCGAGAGGAATCAAGAGAGTCCCGCATTCATCCAGAGGAGCCCCGTTTCCGCCTCCTAGCCTGAGAGGAGGGATCCTTTCCCTGCGTGGTCTGGAAAGAATTCCCGGAGTTCCCGTCGCATCTCAAAAGGAGGCGCTCTCCACAGGAAATGCGAGAGGAACTCCTGGGTCGAGCCACATTCCCAGAATCCCCCAGATGTCTCAGTCCATTCCAGGGAAACCTGTTTTCCCTGCACTGCGTCGACTTTCAAGCCGAGGATTGACTCACACCACGGTGGCACGTGGGACAGCCCTGTGGGATAGCCTCGTGGGAAAGCCTCGTGGGAAAGCCTCCTTGAAAAGCCACAGATCCCTTGATCCAGGGGAATGGAAGCGCGACACTGCTGCTATAGCTCGGGAGGAAAGCGCACGTGCATGCCCCCACTCGAGACGAGGACTGACTCCACTGGCGAGACTCCAGAAGTACCCCAAGATCCATGTCAGCACTGGAGAGGAATCCTCAGGTTCCGGCACCTACTCCACAAAAGATATTAGGCCCAGGCATCGACGGGAGAGGAATCCCGAGAGGCCCGAGAGCTACTCGCATGGGGACTGGCCTTTCCTGAGGCCACCAGAGCGGGTCCCTGAGGTCCCCGTCGTAAGTCGAGAGCACCTGCCGCAACTCGAGAAAATCCAGGAGGTTCTCCCCTCCAGGCGAGATGAGGCCCATTTCCGCTGAGGCATATCGAGGCTAATCACACCTAACCTCTGGAACTTCCAAAGGGTCCTTCACACTCTTGCTGCAACTCAAGACGTTCCCCGACATACCCGTCTCCACTCGAGAGGAAGCACGAGAGTCCCACCCATATCCACAGTTGCCCCAGTTCCGCCTCCTAGCTCGAGAGGAGGGATCCTTTCCCTGCGTGGTCGAGAAAGAATTTCCGGAGTTCCCATCGCATTTCTCGAGGCGGCGCTCTCCACAGGAAAGGTGAGAGGGACTCTAGGATCGTGGCATCATTCCCTGAGTCCCCCAGATGACTCAGTCCATTGCAGGGAAACCTATTTTCCCTGCACTGCCTCGACTTTCAAGCCGAGGATCGACTCACACCACGGTGGCACGTGGGACAGCCCTGTGGGAAAGCCTCGTGGGAAAGCCTCGTGGGAAATCCTCGTGGGAAAGCCTCGATGGAAAGCCACAGATCCCTTGATCCACGCGAAGAGAAACGTGACACTGCTGCTACAGCTCGGGAGGAAATCGCACGTGCATGCCCCCACTCGGGAGGAGGACTGACTCCCCTGGGAGACTCAAGAAGTACACCAAGATCCATGTCAGCACTGAAGAGGAATCCTCAGGTTCCGGCACCGACTCCTCACAAGACCTTAGGCCCCGGCATCGACGGGAGAGAAATCCCGAAAGGCTCCCGAGCAACTCGCATGGGGACTGGCCTTTCCTGAGGCCACCAGAGGGGATCCCTGTTGTTCCCGTCATAAGTCGAGAGCACATGCCGCAACTCGAGAAAATCCAGGAGGTTGTCCCCTCCAGGCGAGATGAGGCCCATTTCTGCTGAGGGGTCTCGAGGCTAATCACACCTAACCTCTGAAACTTCCAAAAGGTACTTCACGCCCTTGCTGCAACTCAAGAAGTTCCCCGACCTACCCGTCTCCATTCGAGAGGAAGCACGAGAGTCCCGCCCACATCAAGAGGAGCCATCTTTCTGCCTCATAGCTCGAGAGCAGGGATCCCTTCCCTGCGTGGTCGGGAAAGAATTCCCGGCGTTTCCGTCGCATCTCAAGAGGAGGTGCTTTCCACAGGAAAGGTGAGAGGAACTCCAGGGTCGTGCCACCATTCCCAGAGTCCCCCAGATGTCTCAGTCCATTGCATGGAAAACTATTTTCCCTGCACTGCCTCGACTTTCAAGCCGAGGATCGACTCACACCACAGTGACACGTGGGACAGACCTGTGGGAAAGCCTCGTTGGAAAGCCTCGAGGGAAAACCACAGATCCCTTGATCCACGCGAAAGGAAGTGTGACACTGCTGCTACAGCTCGGGATAAAAGCGCTCGTGCATGCCCCCACACGAGATGAGGACTGACTCCCCTGGGGAGACTCCAGAAGTACCCCAAAATCCATGTCAGCACTGGAGAGGAATCCTCAGGTTCGGCACCGACTCCACACAAGGTCTTAGGCCCCGGCATCGACAGGAGAGTGAATCCCGAGAAACCCCCGAGCAACTCCCATGGGGACTGGCCTTTCCTGAGGCCCCCAGAGCGGGTCCCTGAGGTCCCCGTCGTACGTTGAGAGCACCTTCCGCAACTCGGCAAAATCCAGGAGGTTCTCCCCTCCAGGCGAGATGAGGACCATTCCAGCTGAGGCGTCTCGAGACTTATCACATCTAACATCTGGAACTTCCAAAGGGTCCTTCACACCCTTGCTGCAACTCAAGAAGTTCCCCGGCATACCTGTCTCAAATCGAGAGGAAGCACGAGAGTTCTGCCCAACATCCAGAGGAGCCCCGTTTCCGCCTCCTAGCTGGAGAGGTGGGATCCTTTTCCCTGCGTGGTCGGGAATGAATTCCCGGCGTTCCCCTCACATCTCAAGAGGAGGTGCTCACCACAGGAAATGCGAGATGAACTCCAGGATCGTGCCACCATTCCCTGAGTCCCCCAGATGTCTCAGTCCATTCCAGGGAAACCTGTTTTCCCCGCACTGCCTCGACTTTCAAGGCGAGGATCGACTCACACTACGGTGGCACGTGGGACAGCGCTGTGGGAAAGCCTCGCAGGAAAGCCTCGTGGGAAAGCCTCGAGGGAAAGCCACAGATCCCTTGATCCACGCGAAGGGAAGTGTGACACTGCTGCTACAGCTCCAGAGGAAAGCGCACGTGCAGGCCACCACTCGAGACGAGGACTGACTCCCCTGGGGAGACTCCAGAAGTACCCCAAGATCCATGTCAGCACTGGAGAGGAATCCTCAGGTTCCGGCACCGACTCCACACAAAATCTTAGGAACCGGCATCGATGGGAGAGGAATCCCAGGAGGCCCCCGAGCAACTCGCATGGGCACTGGCCTTTCCTGAGGCCACCAGAGCGGGTCGCTGAGGTCCCCGTCGTAATTCGAGAGCACCTGCTGCAATTCGAGAAAATCCAGGAGGTTCTCCCCTCCAGGCGAGGTGAGGGCCATTTCCGCTGAGGCGTCTCGAAGCTAATCACACCTAACCTCTGGAACTTCCAAAGGGTCCTTCACACCCTTGCTGCAACTCAAGAAGTTCCCCAACATACCCGTCTCCACTCGAAAGGAAGCACGAGAGTCCCGCCCACATCCAGAGGAGCCCCGTTTCGGCCTCCTAGCTCGAGAGGAGGGATCCTTTACCTTCGGGTCGGGAAAGAATTCCCGGCATTCCCCTCGCATCTCAAGAGGAGGCGCTCTCCAAAGGAAAGGCGAGAGGAACTCCAGGGCCATGCCACCATTCCCAGAGTCCCCCAGATGTCTCACTCCATTCCAGGGAAGCCTGTATTCCCCACTCTGCCTCGACTTTCAAGCTGAGGATCGACTCACACCACGGTGGCACGTTGGACAGCCCTGTGGGAAAGCCTCGTGGGAAATTCTCGAGGGAAAGCCACAGATGCCTTGATCCAAGCGAAGGGAAGCGTGACACTGCTCTTACAGCTCTGGAGAAAAGCGCACGTGCATGCCCTCACTCGAGACGAGGACTGACTCCCCTGGGGAGACTCCAGAATTACCCAAGATCCATGTCAGCACTGGAGAGGAATCCTCAGTTTCCGGCACCGACTCCACACAAGATCTTTGGCCCCGGCAGCGACGGGAGAGGAATCCCGAGAGGCCCCCGAGCAACTCGCATGGGGACTGGCCTTTCCTGAGGCCACCAGAGTGACTCCCCAGGGGAGTGGGTCCCTAGCAGTGTCATGCTTCCCTTCGCGTGGATCAAGGAATCTGTGGCTTTCCCTCGAGGCTTTCCACGAGGCTTTCCCACGAGGCTTTCCCAGTGGGCTGTCCCACGTGCCACCGTGGTGTGAGTCGATCCTAGGCTTGAAAGTCAAGGCAGTGCAAGGAAAATAGGTTTCCCTGGAATGGACTGAGAACATCTGTGGAACTCTGGGAATGGTGGCACGACACTGGAGTTCCTCTCGCGTTTCCTGTGGAGAGTGCCCCGAGCAACTTGCATGGGGACTGGCCTTTCATGAGGCCAAAAGAGCGGGTCTCTGAGGTCCAAGTCGTAAGTCGAGAGCTCCTGCTGCAACTCGAGAAAATCCAGGAGGTTCTCCCCTCCAGGCGAGATGTGGCCCATATCCGATGAGGCGTCTCGAGGCTTATCAACAAGCGTCTGGAACTAACAAACGGGCCTTCAAACCCTAGCTGCAACTCAAGAAGTTCCCCGAAATACCCCTCTCCACTCGAGAGGAAGCGCGAGAGTCCCGCCGACATCCATAGTAGCCCGTTACTGCCTCCTAGCTCGAGAGGAGGGATCCTTTCACTGAGTGGTCGGTCAAGTATTCCCGGAGTTCCCGACTCATCTCAAGAGGAGGCGCTATCCACAGGAAAGGCGAGAGGAACTCCAGATTCGTGCACCCATTCCCAGAGTCCCCCAGATGTCTCAGTCCATTCAAGGGAAACCTGTTTCCCTACACTGCCTCGACTTTCAGGACGAGGATCCACTCACACCACGGTGGCACTTGGCACAGCCCTTAGGGAAATCCTCGAGGGAAAGCCACAGATCCCTTGATCCATGCAAGAGAAGCGTGACACTGCTGCTACAGCTTGGGAGGAAAGCGCACGTGCATGCCTCCACTCGAGATGAGGACTGACTCCCCTGGGGAGACTCCAGAAGTACCCCAAGATCTATGTCAGCACTGGAGAGGAATCCTCAGGTTCCGGCACCGACTCCACACAAGGTCTTAGACGCCGGCATCGACGGGAGAGAAATCCCAAGAGGCCCCCGAGCAACTCGCATGGGGACTGGCCTTACCTGAAGCCACCAGACCGGGTCCCTGAGGTCCCCGTCGTAAGTCGAGAGCACCTGCACCAACTCGAGAAAATGCAGGAGGTTCTCCCCTCCAGGGGAGATGAGGCCCATTTCTTCTGAGGCGTCCCCAGGCTAATTACACCTAACCTCTGGAACTTTCAAAGGGTCCTTCACACCATTGCTGCAACTCAAGAAGTTCCCCGACGTACCCGTCTCCACTCGAGAGGAAGCACGAGAGTCCCGCCCACATCCAGAGGAGCCCCGTTTCCGCCTCATATTCGAGAGGAGGGATCTTTCCCTGCGTGGTCGGGAAAGAATTCCCGGCGTTCCCGTCGCATCTCAATTGGAGGCGCTCTCCACAGGAAAGGAGAGAGGAACTCCAGGGTCGTGCCACCATTCCCAGAGTCTTCCAGATGTCTCAGTCCATTCCAGGGAAACCTGTTTTCCCTGCACTGCCTCGACTTTCAAGCCGAGGATCGACTCACACCTCGGTGGCACGTGGGACAGCCCTGTGGGAAAGCCTGGTGGGAAAGCCTCGTGGGAAAGTCTCGTGGGAAAGCCTCGAGGGAAAGCCACAGATGCTTTGATCCACGCGAATGGAAGCTTGACAGTGCTGCTACAGCTCGGGAGGAAAGTTCACGTGCATGCCCTTACTCGAGACGAGGACTGACTCCCCTGTGGAGACTCCAGAAGTACCCCAAGTTCCATGTCAGCACTGGAAAGAATCCTCAGGTTCCGGCACCGACTACACAAGGTCTTAGGCCCTGGCATCGACGGGAGAGGAATCCCGAGAGGCCCCCGAGCAACTCACATGGGGACTGTCCTTTCCTGAGGCCACCAGAGCGGATCCTTGAGGTCCCTGTCGTAGGATGAGAGCACCTGCAGCAACTTGAGAAAATACAGGAGGTTCTCCCTTCCAGGCGAGATGAGGCCCATTTCCGCTGAGGTGTCACAAGGCTAATCACTCCTAACCTCTGGAAATTCCAAAGGGTCCTTCACCCCCTTGCTGCAACTCAAGAAGATCCCAACATACCCGTCTCCACTCGAGAGGAAGCACGAGAGTCCCACCACATCCAGAGGAGCCTCGTTTCCGCCTCATGGCTCGAGAGGAGGGATCCTTTCACTGCGTGGTCGGGAAAGAATTCCCGGCATTCCCCTCGCATCTCAAGAGGAGGCGATCTCCACAGGAAAGGCGAGAGGAACTCCAGGGTCGTGCCACCATTCCCAGAGTCCCCCAGATGTCTCAGTCCATTCCAGGGAAACCTGTTTTCCCTGCACTGCCTCGATTTTCAAGCCGAGGATCTACTCACACGACGGTGACACGTGGGTCAGCCCTGTGGGAAAGCCTCGTGGGAAAGCCTCGTGGGAAAGCCTCGTGGGAAAGCCTCGTGGGAAAACCTCGAGGGAAAGCCACAGATTCCTTGATCCACCGCGAAGGGAAGCGTGACACTGCTGCTACAGCTCTGAAGGAAAGCGCAACTGCATGCCCCCACACGAGACGAGGACTAACTCCCCTGGGGAGACTCCAGAAGTAACCCAAGATCCATGTCAGCACTGGAGAGGAATCCTCAGGTTCAGGTACCGACTCCACACAAGGTCTTAGGTCCCGGCATCGATGGGAGAGGAATCCCGAGAGGCCCCCGAGCAACGTGCATGTGGACTGGCCTTTCCTGAGGCCACCAGAGCGGGTCCCTGAGATACCCGTCGTATGTCGAGAGCACATGCAGCAACTCGAGAAAATCCAGGAGGTTGTCCCCTCCAGGCGAGTTGAGGCCTCCTTTCTGCTGAGGCGTCTCGAGGCTAATCACACCTACCCTTTGGAACTTCCAAAGGGTCCTTCACACCCTTCCTGCAACGCAAGAAGTTCCCGGTATACCTGTCTCCACACGAGAGGAAGCACGAG
Source organism: Capra hircus (assembly GCF_001704415.2). Lineage (NCBI taxonomy): Eukaryota > Metazoa > Chordata > Mammalia > Artiodactyla > Bovidae > Capra > Capra hircus. Next base: position 441 of record NW_017209500.1, on the reverse strand, counting down.
CGTCCCGCCCACATCCAGAAGGAGCCCCGTTACCGCCTCCTAGCTCGAGAGGTGGGATTCTTTCCCAGCAGGGTCGGGAAAGAATTCCCGGCGTTCCTGTTGCATCTCAAGAGGAGGCGCTCTCCCACCTGAAAGGCGAGAGGGACTCAAGGGTCGTGCCACCATTCCCAGAGTCCCGCAGATGTCTCAGTCCATTCCAGGGAAACCTGTTTTCCCTGCACTGCCTCGACTTTCAAGCCGAGGATCGAATCACACCAAGGTGGCACGTGGGACAGACCTGTGGGAAAGCCTCTTGGGAAAGCCTCGTGGGAAAGCCTCGAGGGAAAGCCACAGATGCCTTGATCCACGGGAAGGAAACGTGACACTGCTGCTACAGCTCGGAGGAAAGCACACGTGCATGCCCCCACTCGAGACGAGGACTGACTCCCCTGGGGCGATTCC
>NW_017209499.1:0-3280 GCF_001704415.2 Capra hircus | reverse complement strand
AGGGGAAACCTGTTTTTCCCTGCACTGTCTAGACTTTCAAGCCGAGGATGCCACTCAAAAAAGGGTGGCACGTGGGACAGCCCCTGTGGGAAGCCTCGTGGGAAAGCTTCGCGAAAGCCTCGAGGGAAAGCCACAGATCCCTTGATCCACGCGAAGGGAAGCGTGACACTGCGCGGCTACAGCTCGGGGAGGAAACCCCACGTGCATGCCCCACTCGAGACGAGGACTGACTACCTGGGGAGACTCCAGAAGTCCCCCAAGACCCATGTCATACGGGAGAGGAATCCTCAGGTTCCGCACCAATTCCCCACAAGGTCTTAGTCCACGGCATCGACAGGAGAGGAATCCTGAGAGGCCCCCGAGCACCTCGCATGGGGACTGGCCTTTCCTGAGGCCACCAGAGCCGGTCCCGGAGGACCCCGTCATAAGTCGAGTGCACATGCCGCAACTCGAGAAAATCCAGGAGATTCTCTCCTCCAGGCGAGATGAGGCCCATTTCCGCTGAGGCGTCTCGAGGCTAACCACACCTAATTCTGGAACTGCCAAAGGGTCCTTCACACCCTTGCTTCAACTCAAGCAGTTCCCCGACATACCGTCTCCACTCGAGAGGAAGCACGAGAGTCCCGCCCACATGCAGAGGAGCCACGTTTCCACCTCCTAGCTCGAGAGGAGGAATCCTTTTACTGCGTGGTCGGGAAAGAATTCCCAGTGTTCCCTCGCAAACTCAAGAGGAGGCGCTCTCCACAGGAATGGCGAGAGGAATTCCAGGATCGTGCCACCATTCCCACAGTACCCCAGATGTCTCAGTTCATTCCAGGGAAACCTGTTTTCCCTGCACTGACTCGACTTTCAGCCGAGGATCGACTCACACCACAGTGGCACGTGGGACAGCCCTGTGGGAAAGCCTCGTGGGAACGCCTAGTGGGAAAGCCTCGAAGGAAAGCCACAGATCCCTTGATCCACGCGAAAGGAAGCGTGACACTGCTGCTACAGTTCGGGAGGAAAAAGGAACGTGCATGCCCCCACTCGAGACGAGGACTGACTCCCCTGGGAGACTCCAGAAGTACCCCAAGATGCATGTCAGCACTGGAGAGGAATCCTCAGGTTCCGGCACCGACTCCACACAAGGTCTTAGGCCCCGGCATCGACGGGAGAGGAATCCCGATAGGCCCCCGAGCAGCTCACATGGGGACTGGCCTTTCCTAAGGCCACCAGAGCGGGTCGCTGAGGTCCCCGTCGTAAGTTGAGAGCCCCTGCTGCAACTCGAGATAATCCAGGAGGTTGTCCCCTCCAGGCGAGATGAGGCTCATTTCCGCTGAGGCGTCTCGAGGCAAATCACACCTAACCTCTGGAAATTCCAAAGGGTCCTTCACACCCTTGCTGCAACTCAAGAAGTTCCCCAACATACCCGTCTCCACTCAAGAGGAAGCACGAGAGTCCCGCCCACATCCAGAGGAGCCCCATTTCCACCTCATAGCTCGAGAGGAGGGATCCATTCCCTGCGTGGTCGGAAAAGATTCCTGGCGTTCCCGTCGCATCTCAAGAGGAGGCGCTCTCCACAGGAAAGGCGAGAGGAACTTCAGGGCCGTGCCACCATTCCCAGAGTCCCCCAGATGTCTCAGTCCATTCCAGGGAAACCTGTTTTCCCTGCACTGCCTCGACTTCAAGCCGAGGATCGACTCACACCATGGTGGCACTTAGGACAGCCCTGTGGGAAAGCCTCCTTTGAAAAGCCTCCTGGGAAAGCCTCAATGGAAAGCCACAGATCCTTGATCCACGCGATGGGAAGCGTGCCACTGCTGCTACAGCTCGGGAGGAAAGCACACGTGCATGCCCCCACTCGAGTCGAGGACTGACTCCACTGGGGAGACTCCGGAAGCAACCCAAGATCCATGTCAGCACTGGAGAGGAATCATCAGCTTCCCGGCCCGGACTACACAAAAGGTCTTAGGCCCCGGCATCGACGGAGAGGAATCCCGAGAGGCCCCAATGCAACTCACATGGGGACTGGTCTTTCCTAAGGCCACCAGAGCGGGTCCCTGAGGTACATGTCGAAAGTCCGAGAGCACCTGCCGCAACTCGACAAAATCCAGGAGGTTCACCCCTCTAGGCGAGATGAGGCTCATTTCCGCTGAGGCGTCTCGAGGCTAATCACATCTAACCTTTGGAACTTCCAAAAGGTCCTTCACACCATTGCTGCAACTCAAGAAGTTCCCCGACATACCCGTCTCCACTCGAGACGAAGCACGGGAGTCCCGCCCACATCCAGAGGTGCACCGTTTGCGCCTCATAGCTCGAGAGGAGTGATCCTTTACCTGTGTGTTGGGAAAGAATTCCCGGCGTTCCGGTCGCATCTCAGAGGAGGCCCTCTCCACAGGAAAGTCGAGAGGAACTCTAGGGTCGTGCCACCATTCCCTGAGTCCCCCAGATGTCTCAGTCCATTCCAGGGAAACCTGCTTTCCCTGCACTGCCTCGACTTTCAAGCCGAGGATCGACTCACACCACGTTGGCACGTGGGACAGCCCTGTTGGAAAAGCCTCGTGGGAAAGCCTCGTGGGAAAGCCTCGAGGGAAAGCCACAGATCCCTTGATCCACGCGAAGGGAAGCGGGACACTGCTGCTACAGCTCGGGAAGAAAGCACACGTGCATGCCCCCACTCGAGTCGAGGACTGACTCCATTGAGGAAACTCCAGAAGTACCCCAAGATCCATGTCAGCACTGGAGAGGAATCCTCAGGTTCCGGCACCAACTCCGCGCAAGGTCTTAGGCCCCGGCATCGACGGGGAGAGGAATCCCGAGAGGCCACCGAGCAACTCGCATGGGGACTGCCCTTTCCTGAGGCCACCAGAGCGGGTCCTGAGGTCCCCGTCGTAAGTCGAGAGTACCTGCCGCAACTCGAGAAAATCCAGGAGGTTCTCCCCTCCAGGCGCGAGATGAGGCCCATTTCGCTGAGGCATCTCGAGGCTAATCACACACCTAACCCTCTGGAACTTCCAAAGGATCATTCACACCCTTGCTGCAACTCAAGAAGTTCCCCGACATACCCGTCTCCACTCGAGAGAAACACGAGAGTCTGCCCACATCCAGAGGAGCCCCGTTTCCGCCTCCTAGCTCGAGAGAGGGATCCTTTCCCTGCGTGGTCGGGAAAGAATTCCCGCGTTCCCGTCGCATCTCAAGAGGAGGCGCTCTCCACAGGAAAGGCGAGAGGAACTCCAGGGTCGTGCAGCCATTCCCAGAGTCCCCCAGATGTCTCAGTCCATTCCAGGGAAACCTGTTTTCC
>NW_017209498.1:0-3280 GCF_001704415.2 Capra hircus | reverse complement strand
GATCCTCGCTTGAAAGTCGAGGCAGTGCAGGGAAAACTGGTTTCCCTGGAATGGACTGAGACATCTGGGGACTCTGTGTATGGTGGCTCGACCTGGAGTTCCTCTCGCCTTTCCTGTGGAGAGCGCCTCCTCTTGAGATGCGATGGAAACGCCGGGAATTCTTTCCCGAACACGCAGGGAAAGGATCCCTCTTCTGGAGCTAGGAGGCGGAAACGGGGCTCCTCTGGATGTGGGAGGAACTCTCGTGCTTCCTTTCCAGTGGAGACGGGTATGTCGGGGAACGTCTTGAGTTGCAGCAAGGGTGTGAAGGACCCCTTGGAAGTTCCAGATGTTAGGTGTTATTAGGCTCGAGACGCCTCAGCGGAAGTGGGCCTCATCTCGCCTGGAAGGGAGAACCTCCTGGATTTTCTCGAGTTGCAGCAGGTGCTCTCGACTTACGACGGGGACCTCAGGGACGCCGCTCTGGTGGCCTCAGGAAAGGCCAGTCCCCATGCGAGTTGCTTGCGGGCCTCTCAGGATTCCTCTCCCGTCGTTGCCGGGGCCTAAAATCTTGTGCGGAGTCAGTGCCGGAACCTGAGGATTCCTCTCCACTGCTGACGTGGATCTTGGGTACTTCTGGAGTCTCCCCAGGGGAGTCAGTCCTCGTCTCGAGTCAGGGCATGCACCGGCGCTTTCCTCCCGAACAGTAGCAGCTGTGTCATGCTTCCCTTCGCATGGATCAAGGGATCTGTGGCTTACCCTCGAAGCTTTCCCACGACGCTTTCCCACAGGGCTGTCCCACGTGCCACCGTGGTGTGACTCGATCCTCGGCTTGAAAGTCGAGGCGGTGCAGGGAAAACAGGTTTCCCTGGAATGGACTGAGACATCTGGGGACGCTGGGAATGGTGGCACGACCCTGGAGTTCCTCTCGCTTTTCCTGTCGAGAGGGCGTCCACTTGAGATGCGACGGGAACACGGGGAATTCTTTCCCCACCACCAGGAAAAGGATCCCTACTCTCGAGCTATGAGACGGAAACGGGGATCCTCTGGATGTGGGCGGACTCTCGTGCTTCCTCTCGAGTGGAGACGGGTATGTCGGGGAACTTCTTGAGTTGCAGCAAGGGTGTGAAGGACCCTTTGGAATTTCCCGATGTTAGATGTGATTAGCCTCGAGAGGCCTCAGCGGAAATGGGCCTCATCTCGCCTGGAGGGGAGAAACTCCTGGATTTTCTCGAGTTGCGGCAGGTGTTCTCGACTTACGACGCGGACCTCAGGGACCCGCTCTGGTGGCCTCAGGAAAGGCCAGTCCCCAAGCGTGTTGCTCGGGGCCTCTCGGGATTCCTCTCCGTCGATGCCGGGGAATAAGACCTCGAGTGGAGTCGGTGCCGGAACCTGAGGATTCCTCTCCAGTGCTGACATGGATTTTGGGGTTCTTCTGGAGTCTCCCCAGGGGAGTCAGTCCTCGTCTCGGGTGGGGGCATGAAAGTGTGCTTTCCTCCCGAGCTGTAGCAGCAGTGTCGCGCTTCCCTTCGCGTGGATCAAGTGATCTGTGGCTTTTCCTCGAGCTTTCCACGAGGCTTTCCCACGAGGCTTTCCCACAGGGCTGTCCAAGTGCCACCGTGGTGTGACTCGATCCTCGGCTTGAAAGTCGAGGCAGTGCAGGGAAAACAGGTTTCCCTGGAATGGACTGAGACATCTGGGGGACTCTGGAATGGTGGCACGACCCTGGAGTTCCTCTCGCCTTTCCTGTGGAGAGCGCCTCCTCTTGAGATGCGACGGGAACGCGGGGAATTCTTTCCCCACGCAGGGAAAGGATCCTACTCTCGAGCTATGAGGCGGAAACGGGGCTCCTCTGGATGTGGGCGGGACTCTCGTGCTTTCCTCTCCAGTGGAGCCGGGTATGTCAGGGAACTTCTTGAGTTGCAGCAAGGGTGTGAAGGACCCTTTGAAATTTCCAGATGTTAGATGTGATTAGCCTCGAGACGCCTCAGCGGAAATGGGCCTCATCTCGCCGGGAGGGGAGAAACTCCTGGATTTTTCGAGTTGCAGCAGGTGCTCTCGATTTACGACAGGAACTCAGGGACCCGCTTTGGTGGCCTCAGGAAAGGACATTCCGCATGGAGTTCCACGTGGGCCTCTCGGGATTCCTCTCCGTCGATGCCAGGCCTAAGATCTTGTGTGGAGTCTGTGCCGGAAACTCAGCATTCCTCTCCAGTGCTGACAAGGATCTTGGGTTACTTCTGGAGTCTCCCCAGGGGAGTCAGTCCTCGTCTCGAGAGGGGGAATGCACGTGTGCTTTCCTCCGAGCTGTAGCAGTAGTATCGCGGTTCCCTTCGCATGGATCAAGGGATCTGTGGCTTTCCCTCGAGGCTTTCCCACGAGGCTTTCCCACGAGGCCTTACCACAGGGCTGTCCCACGTGCCACCGTGGTGTGAGTCGATCCTCGCTTGAAAAGTCGAGTCAGTGCAGGGAAAACAGTTTTCCCTGAAATGGACTGAGACATCTGGGGACTCTGGGAATGGTGGCAGGACCCTGGAGTTCCTCTCCCCTTTCCTGTGGAGAGCGCATCCTCTTGAGATGCGACGGGAACGCGGGTAATTCTTTCCCCACCACGCAGGGAAAGGATCCCTCCTCTCGAGCGAGGAGGCGGAAACGGGGCTCCTCTGGATGTGGGCGGGACTCTGGTGCTTCCTCTCGAGTGAGACGGGTATGTCGGGAAACTTCTTGAGTTGCAGCCAGGGTCTGAAGGACCCTTTGGATGTTCCAGATGTTAGATGTGATTAGCCTCGTGACGCCTCAGCGGAAATGGGCCTCAGCTCGCCTGGAAGGGAGAACCTCCTGGATTTTCTCGAGTTGCGGCAGGTGCTCTCGACTTACGACGGGGACCTCAGGGACCGCTCTGGTGGCCTCAGGAAAGGCCAGTCCACATGCGAGTTGCTCGGGGGCCTCTCGGGATTCCTCTCCCGTCGATGGCCGCGGGCCTAAGGTCTTGTGTGGAGTCGGTGCTGGAGCCTGAGGATTCCACTCCAGTGCTGACATGGAACTTGGGGTACTTCTGAAGTCTCCCCAGTTGAGTCAGTCCTCGTCTCGAGTCGGGACATGCACATACGCTTTCTTCCCGAGCTGTAGCAGCAGTGTCACGCTTCCCTTCGCGTGATCAAGGGATCTGTGGCTCTCCCCACCAGGCTTTCCCACGAGGCTTTCCCACAGGGCTGTCCCCGTGCCACCGTGGTGTGAGTCGATCCTCGTCCTGAAAGTCGAGGCAGTACCGGATACAGGTTTCCCTGGAATGGACTGAGAC
>NW_017209497.1:0-3280 GCF_001704415.2 Capra hircus | reverse complement strand
AGGGAAAACAGGTTTCCCTGGAATGGACTGAGACATCTGGGGACTCTGGGAATGGTGGCACGACCCTGGAGTTCCTCTCGCCTTTCCTGTAGAGAGCGCCTCCTCTTGAGATGCGACGGGAAACGCCGGGAATTCTTTCCCGACCACGCAGGGAAAGGATCCCTCCTCGAGCTAGGAGGCGGAAACGGGCTCCTCTGGATGTGGGCGGGACTCTCGTGCTTCCTCTCGAGTGGAGACGGGTATGTCGGGGAACTTCTTGAGTTGCAGCAAGGGTGTGAAGGACCCTTTGGAAGTTCCAGAGGTTAGGTGTAATTAGCCTCGAGACGCCTCAGTGGAAATGGGCCTCATCTCGCCTGGAGGGGAGAACCTCCTGGATTTTCTCGAGTTGCGGCAGGTGCTCTCGACTTACGACGGGGACCTCAGGGACCCGCTCTGGTGGCCTCAGGAAAGGCCAGTCCCCATGCGAGTTGCTCGGGGGCCTCTCGGGATTCCTCTCCCGTCGATGCCGGGCCTAAGACTTGTGTGGAGTCGGTGCGGGAACCTGAGGATTCCTCTCAGTGCTGACATGGATCTTGGGGTACTTCTGGAGTCTCCCAGGGCAGTCAGTCCTCTACTCGAGTGGGGGCATGCACGTGCGCTTTCCTCCGAGCTGTAGCAGCAGTGTCACGCTTCCTTCGCGTGGATCAAGGGATCTGTGGCTTTCCCTCGAGGCTTTCCAAGAGGCTTTCCCACGAGGCTTTCCCACAGGGCTGTCCCACGTGCCACGTGGTGTGAGTCGATCCTCGCTTGAAAAGTCGACGCAGTGCAGGGAAAACAGGTTTCCTGGAATGGACTGAGACATCTGGGGGACTCTGGGAATGGTGGCACGACCTCTGGAGTTCCTCTCGTTTTTCCTGGAGAGCGCCTCCTCTTGATGTGGGACGGGAAATGCCGGAATTCTTTCCCGACCACGCAGGGAAAGGATCCCTCTCGAGCAATGAGGAGGAAACGGGGCGCTCTCTGGATGTGGGCGGGACTTCGTGCTTCCTCTCGAAGTGGAGACGGGTATGTCGGGGAACTTCTTGAGTTGCAGCAAGGGTGTGAAGGACCCCTTTGAAAGTTCAGAGGTTAGGTGTGATTAGCCTCGGAGACGCCTCAGTGGAAATGGGCCTCATCTCGCCTGGAGGGGAGAACCTCCTGGATTTTCTCGAGTTGCGGCAGGTGCTCTCGACTTACGACGGGGACCTCAGGGACCCGCTCTGGTGGCCTCAGGAAAGGCCAGTCCCATGCGAGTTGCACGGGGCCCTCTCGGGATTCCTCTCCCGTCGATGCCGGGGCCTAAGACCTTGTGTGGAGTCGGTGCCGGATCCTGAGGATTCCTCTTCAGTGCTGACATGGATCTTGGGTACTTCTGGAGTCTCCCAGGGGAGTCAGTCCTCGTCTCGAGTGGGGCATGCACGTGCGCTTTCCTCCCGAGCTGTAGCAGCAGTGTCAAGCTCCCTTCGCGTGGATCAAGGGATCTGTGGCTTTCCTCGAGGCTTTCCACGAGGCTTTCCCACGAGGTTTTCCCACAGGGATGTCCCACGTGCCACGTGGTGTGAGTCGATTCCTCAGCTTGAAAGTCGAGGCAGTGCAGGGAAACAGGTTTCTGGAATGGACTGAGACACATCTGGGGGACTCTGGGAATGGTGGCACGACCCTGGAGTTCCTCTCGCCATTCCTGTGAGAGCGCCTCCTCTTGAGATGCGACGGGAAGCCGGGAATTCTTTCCCGACCACGCAGGGAAAGGATCCTCCTCTCGAGGCTAGGAGGCGGAAACGGGTCCTCTGGATGTGGGCGGGATCTCGTGCTTCTCTCGAGTGGAGACGGGTATGTCGGGGAACTTCCTTGAGTTGCGGCAAGGGTGTGAAGGACCTTTGGAAGTTCCAGAGGTTAGGTGTAATTAGCCTCGAGACGCCTCAGTGGAAATGGGGCCTCATCTCGCCTGGAGGGGAGAACCCCCTGGATTTTCTCGAGTTGCGGCAGGTGCTCTCGACTTACGACGGGGACCTCAGGGACCCGTTCTGCTGGCCTCAGGAAAGGCCAGTCCCCCATGTGAGTAGCTCAGGGCCTCTCGGGATTCCTCTCCCCTTGATGCGGGACTAAGGTCTTTGTGTGGAGTCGGTGCCGTAACCTGAGGATTCCTCTCCAGTGCTGACATGGATCTTGGGGTACTTCTGGAGTCTCCCCAGGGGAGTCAGTCCTCTCTCGAGTGGGGGCATGCACGTGCGCTTTCCTCCCGAGCTGTAGCAGCAGTGTCACGCTTCCCTTTCGCGTGGATCAACGGATCTGTGGCTTTCCCTCGACCTTTCCCAAGAGGCTTTTCCACGAGGCTTTCCACAGGGCTGTCCCACGTGCCACCGTGGTGTGAGTCGATCCTCGGCTTGAAAGTCGACGCAATGCAGGGAACAGGTTTCCTGGAATGGACTGAGACATCTGGGGGACTCTGGAATGGTGGCAAGACCCTGGAGTTCCTCTCGCCTTCCAGTGGAGAGCGCTCCTCTTGAGATGCGACGGGAACGCCGGGAATTCTTTCCCGACCACGCAGGGAAAGGATCCCCTCCGCTCGAGGTATGAGGCGGAAACGGGGCTGCTCTGGATTTGGGCGGGACTCTCGTGCTTCCTCTCGAGTGGAGACGGGTATGTCGGGGAACTTCTTGAGTTGCAGCAAGGGTGTGAAGGACCCTTTGGAAGTTCGCAGAGGTTAGGTGTGAATTAGCCTCGAGGAGCCTCATGGAAAAGGGCCTCATCTCGCCTGGAGGGGAGAACCTAATGGATTTTCTCGAGTTGGCGGCAGGTGCTCTCGACTTACGACTGGGACCTCAGGGACCCGCTCTGGTGGCCTCAGGAAAGGCCAGTCCCCATGCGAGTTGCTCGGGGCCTCTCGGGATTCCTCTCCCGTCGATGCCGGGCCTAAGACCTTGTGTGGAGTCGTGCCGGAACCTGAGGATTCCTCTCCAGTGCTGACATGGATCTTGGGGTACTTCTGGAGTCTCCCCAGGGGAGTCAGTCCTCTCTCGAGTGGGGCATGCACGTGCGCTTTCCTCCCGAGCTGTAGCAGCAGTGTCACGCTTCCTTCGCGTGGATCAAGGATCTGTGGCTTTCCCTCGAGGCTTTCCCACGAGGCTTTCCCACAGGGCTGTCCCACGTGCCACGTGGTGTGAGTCGATCTTCAGCTTGAAAGTCGAGGCAGTGCTGGGAAAACAGGTTTCGCCTGGAATGGACTGAGACATCTGGGGGACTCTGGGAATGGTGGCACGAC
>NW_017209496.1:0-3281 GCF_001704415.2 Capra hircus | reverse complement strand
TCCCAGCAAATATTTTCCAAATTTATAGTCTCCATCTGTTTTTTAAGCTTGTATGTAAATTGGACTTACTATTGCCGCTGAAAGTGATACTTTCTATTTTATTATTGAAAATCACATTTTATTCTGTTTTCACTCAAATTTCTTTATTATAAATGATAACTACATTTTTTTATTATGATTATTAGATCTGGGTCTACATTTCCAGTTTTTTCTAGGGTGTTCCTGAACATCATCATATTTAAAGGGTCACTGAAAAACACATGACTTAGGCTAAAAATTGATCATTTTTCCTTCCCTTATTTTTCTATGTGTTATATATTTCTAAAGAGAGCAAATATTCTTGTTTGATTTTACCACTTTATTTACAGTCTTTCAAATTCTTAAAGATTCTATAAGAAAGCTTTACTGAATTTAAGGAACCGGTGAAAATAGTCACATTTTCTTTACAAATATAGATTATTTCGGGCTTCTGCACAGACTTCCATTACTGCTTGAATTTTGGTGCCACTGATTTGGATATCAAAATTCATTAAGTTTTGTAAAACTTACAGAGGACTTTGTGTAATCAAACTGTCTTTATCATCCTGAAATTCTATTTATGTTGCTTTATAGTTTTAAAATATTATATACTAGACCTTGCCAGCCAATATTTAAGTAGAAAAAAACCATTATCATCAGCTAAGTGGATTTTGTAATTGGAAGGTTCCTCTCACTGTGGTATTTTCATAATAGACCACAAAAAGACTGATGTTTTTAAAATTGGTACAGTTCAGTTGCTCAGTCCATGTCTGACTTTTTGTGACCCCATGAGTCACAGCAGGCCAGGCCCCCCCTGTCCATCACCAACCCTGGAATCAACTCCAACCCATGTCCATTGAGTCAGTGTATGCCATCCAACCATCTCATCCTCTGTCGTTCCCTTCTCTGCCTGCCCTAAATCTTTCCCAGCATCAGGGACTTTTCAAATGAGTCGGCTCTTTGCATCAGGTGGCCAAAGTATTGGAGTTCAGCTTCAATATCAGTCCTTCCAATGTATACCCAGGACTGATCTTCTTTAGGATGTATTGGCTGTATCTCCTTGCAGTCCAAGGGACTCTCAAGAGTCTTCTCCCAACACCACAAGTTCAAAAGCAATCAATTCTTCTGTGTTCAGCTTTCTTTATAGTCCAACTCTCACATCCATACATGACTACTGGGAAAAACCATAGCCCTAAGTAGATGTACCTTTGTTGACAAAAGTAATGTCTCTACTTTTTGATATGCTGTCTAGGTTGGTCATAGCTTTCCTTTTAAGGAGTAAGTGTCTTTCAATTTCATGCTTTCAATCAACCATTCTACAGTGATTTGGGAGCCCTCCAAAATAAAGTCTCTCACCATTTTCTCTATTCTCTCTGGACACAGTACGACACTACATATCAAAAATATTGAAAACATCCATACCATTTAACATAACCTTGCTGCATTTTAGTACTTTTCAAGAGAAATAAAAATGAAGAGATGTACAGACAATGTTGGTTGTTACAGTATTATTTTTTAACTTATTATGATTATCATTATTATTATTATTTGGTATACCACACAGCTTGTGGGATCTTAGTTCCCTGCCAGGGTCCAGCCCCGGTGGATCCAGGGAATTTCGAAGGTGGATGGAGTTGATGAGGAAAAAAACTTATTTATTTATTAATATAAGATTAGATTAGAAGAAATTGTGTAGTAGGAAAATTAAGTGGAGGAAGAGGGCTGAATAACTTGGATTACGCGGGAGACCAATAAAATTACAGACAAGGAATCTGCACCATCTACGTTGGCCACCGGCATTCACTCGAATATCTAAGGGTGCCTCACCTTAGGCTCCCTTTCACGTGGGTCTTAACAGCCAGGGCAAGTAAAGTAGACTTGGCGAGCCTCCGTGCCCCAGATGGGAATTCAGCCTGAAATTAAAGTAAAGAGGAGAGGAGGGAAAGGGAGAAAAGGAGAAAGAGAGAGAGAGACACACACAGGGAAAACCAGTCCAGCTCCATCTTCTATTGTTTAGAAGGCCTTTTATACTTGATAAAACATGGAGATCAATGGGTAACACAAAGTTATGCAGCATTAGCAGTCCAGACTCTTATCAAAACCAGGCTTTTCTCTCTGCATACCTAATTGTATACACAAGTCTTAGGTGATTTACATCATCTTCTGGCTAAGAAGGGCCAATTAACATTTTACAGCCTTTTTTCTTAATTGTTCTGATAAGGGTTTGTGTTGATCTTCCCAAAGTCTGGTGCTATTCTCAGAAAGCACTAAATAAAGTTACATTCTTACATAGCAAAGATACAGAAGTTTATAACAAGTGAAAGGAGTACAGTGATTTATAACAAAAGGAAAGTAATTAACTCAAAAGTCTAGTGTTGCTAACATCAAAACTACTATATATCTTTTTCCATATCCTGTTTACATTGAGTAACATCCTCCCAGGTGCGTAAAAGAAAAAGAATATGGAGGCCTGGCGGCAATCATTGAGTCAACAGTGAAAACCCGTCACCAATATGATTTTAACTCTTTAGAAAAGGCTCTGTATCTTTAAGATGGTTTTAAGCTTTGTGCCTCTCACGGTTGGGGGCTGTAAGCAATTCACAAGCTGTAAGAGGTCTGGGGAACCTGTTAGACAAGCTAGAGAGCAATCAGAGGGGGGTTTAACTGAAACATCCCTTTCCAAATGCAGAAGACTAAAAAGCCCTGAGTTGACTTTTTTTCCAGAGAATATCAGAAATTGGAAAAGCAGAGCACAAAAGCCGGCAGATTTTTTTTTGGGGGGTACATGCTTAGGAATTCCAGGGGGCCCCTGAAAGTCTGATCATGCCTGCCTGCATATGTCAGCTTCCTTCTCATGGAACTGTGTCACAGAGGCAGGATTCCCACCACGCTTTCGGCCGTTCCCAAACAAGTTGATTAACAGCCCTTAGCAGTGAAAGATGTTAGGGGCCTAACCCTGGACAAACCAGGGGGTCAGAGACTGGGTTTATATAGGGACCCACTAGTAGAACAGTTCTAATTTGGATGTCTATTTTAGTCTTCGCATTCTAATTAAGAGTTCCTCAGTAATCTTTACCTTTTTGTTGACTAATTTGACTTTTTCAACGAATACTGGGTCAATCAATTTTTTAGAATATTCCCATTTGCAATGTGTAATGGTTTTCCTTCATATTAATTTGGTTATGTATTTTTTTAACCAGGAAAATAATCAAAAATTTTGATGTTGCCCATGTCATGCAACAATATCAGCAGCGTTAAGAGAC
>NW_017209495.1:0-3282 GCF_001704415.2 Capra hircus | reverse complement strand
ATTCCCAGAGTCCCCCAGATGTCTCAGTCCACTCCAGGAAAACGTGTTTTCCTTGCACTGCCTCGACTTTCAAGCCAAGGATCGACTCACACCACGGTGGCACGTTGGACAGCCCTTTGGGAAAGCCTCTTGGGAAAGCCTCGTGGGAAAGACTCGAGGGAAAGCCACAGATTCCTTCATCCACCGCGAAGGGAAGCGTGACACTACAGCTACAGCTCGGGAGGAAAGCGCACGGTGCATGCCCCAACTCGAGACGAGGACTGACTCCCTTAGGGAGACTCCAAAAGTACCCCAGGAAACCATGTCAGCACTGGAGTGGAATCCTCCCGTTCCGGCACCGGCGACTCTACACAAGGTCTTAGGCCCCGGAATCGACGGGAGAGGAATCCCGAGAGGCCCCATGCAACTAGCATGGGAACTGGCCTTTCCTGAGGCCACCAGATCGGGTCCGCAGAGGTCCCGTCGTAAGTCGAGAGCACCTGCCACAACTCGAGAAAATCCAGGAGGTTCTCCTTCCAGGCGAGATGAGGCCCATTTCCGCTGAGCCGTCTCGAGGCTAGTCACACCTAAACTCTGTAACTTCCAAAGGGTCCTTCACACCCTTGCTGCAACTCAAGAAGTTCCCCGACATTCCCCGTCTCCACTCGAGAGGAAGCACGAGAGACCCGCCCACATTCAGAGGAGCCCCGTTTCCGCCTCTCAGCCTGAGAGGAGGGATCCTTTCCCTGCGTGGTGGGAAAGAATTCCCCGGCGTTCCCGTCGCATCTCAAGAGGAGGCGCTCTCCACAGGAAAAGGCGAGAGGAACTCCAGGGTCGTGCCACCATTCCCAGAGTCCCCCAGATGTCTCAGTCCATTCCAGGGAAACCTGTTTTTCCCTGCACTGCTCGACTTTCAAGCCGAGGATCGACTCACACCACGGTGGCACGTGGGACAGCCCTATGGGAAAGCCTCGTGGGAAAGCCTCTTTGGGAAAGCCTATGGGAAAGCCTCGAGGGAAGGCCACAGATCGCTTGATACACGCGAAGGAAAGAACGACACTGCTGCTACAGCTCGGAAGGAAATCACACGTGCATGCCCCCACTCGAGACGAAGACTTACTCCCTGGGGAGACTCCAGAAGTACCCAAGATCCATGTCAGCACTGGAGAGGAATCCTCAGGTTCCGGTACTGACTCCACACAAGGACTTAGGCCCCAGCATCGACGGGACAGGAATCTCGAGAGGCCCCGAGTAACTCGCATGGGGACTGGCCTTTCCTGAGGCCACCAGAGCGGTCCTGAGGTCCCCGTCGTAAGTCTAGACCACAGCGCCACAACTCGAGAAAATCCCGGACGTTCTCCCGTCCAGGCGAGATGAGGCCCATTTCGCTGAGGCGTCTCGAGGCTAATCACACCTAACTTCTGGAACTTCCAAAGGGTCCTTCACATCCTTGCTGCAACTCAAGAAGTTTCCCGACATACCCGTCTGCACTCGAGAGGAAGCACGAGAGCCCCGCCACATCCAGAGGAGCCCCGTTTCCGCCTCATAGCTCGAGAGGAGGGATCCTTTACCTGCGTGGTCGGGAATGAATTCTCGGACTTGCCATAGCAGCTCAAGAGGGGGCGCTCTCCACAGGAAAGGCGAGAGGAACTCCAGGGTCGTGCCACCATTCCAGAGTCCCCCAGATGTCTCAGTCCACTCCAGGGAAACTTTTTTCCCTACACTGCCTCCACTTTCAAGACGAGGATCGACTCACACCACGGTGGCACGTGGGACAGCCCTGTGGAAAGCCTCGTGGGAAAGCCTCGTGGAATGCCTCGAGGGAAAGCCACAGATCCCTTGATCCACGCGAAGGGAAGAGTGACACTGCTGCTACAGCTCGGGAGGAAAGCTCACATGCATGCCCCACTCGAGACGAGGACTGACTCCCCTGGGGAGACTCCAGAAGTACCGCCAGGATCCATATCAGCACTGGAGAGGAATCCTCAGGTTCCGCACCGACTCCACACAAGGTCTTAGGGCCCGGCATCGACGGCAGAGGAATCCCGAGAGGACCCCAAGCAAATCGCATGGGGACTGGCCTTTCCTGAGGCCACCAGAGCGGGTCCCTGAGGTCCCGTCTTAAGTCGAGAGCACGCTGCCGCAACTCGAGGAAAATCCAGGAGGTTCTCCCCTCCAGGCGAGATGAGGCCCATTTCCAATGAGGCTTCTCGAGGCTAATCACACCTAACCTCTGGAACTTCCAAAGGGTCCTTCACACGCTTGCTGCAACTCAAGAAGTTCCCCGACATACCAGTCTCCACTCGAGAGGAAGCACGAGGGTCCCGCCCACATCCAGAGGAGCCTGGTTTCCACCTCGTAGCTTGAGATTATTGATTCTTTTCCTGCTTCGTCTGGAAAGTATACCCGGCTTTCCCGTCGCATCTCAAGAAGAGGCGCTCTCAACAGGAAAGGCGAGAGAAACCCCAGTGTCTTGCCACAATTCCAAGGGACCCAGATGTCTCAGTCCATTCCAGAGGATCTTGTTTTCCCTGCAGTGCCTCTACTTTCACGCCGAGGATCCACTCACTCCACCATGGCATGTCCCACGTGGGACAGCCCCTGTGGGAAAGCCTCGTCGGAAAGCCTCGAGGGAAAGCCACAGATCCCTTGATCCCCCGCGACGGGAAGTGTGACACTGCTGCTACAGTTCGTGAGGAAAGCTCACGTGCATGCACCCACACGAGATGAGCACTGACTCCCCAGGAGAGACTCCACAAGTACCCCAAGATCCATGTCAGCACTGGAGAGGAATCCTCAGGTTTCAGCCCGACTATACACAAGGTCTTAGGCCCCCGACATCGAGGGGAGAGGAATCCCGAAGGCCCCCTTGCAACTCCCATGGGCCTGGCTTTCCTGAGGCCACCAGAGCGGGTCCCTGAGGTCCCCGTCGTAACTCGAGACGACCCGCTGCCAACTCTAGGAAATCCAGGAGGTTCTCCGCTCCAGGCAAGATGAGGCCCATTTCCTCTGAGGCGTCTGGAGGCTCATCACACCTAAACTCTGGAAATTCAAAAGGGTCCTTGCTGGCAACTCAAAAGTTCCCCGACATAACCCGTCTCCCCTTGATAGGAAGCACGAGGGTCCCGCCACATCCAGAGGAAACCCCGTTTTCCGCTGGTAAGCTCGAGATGAGGGATCCCTATCTGCTTAGTCAGGAAAGATTTTTCAGCTTTCCCATGGCCTCTCAAGAGGCAAGGGCTCTCAATAGGAAAGGCGAGAGGAACTCCAGGGTCGTGCACCATTCCAAGAGTCCCCCAGATA